>NC_054472.1:4565121-4864898 GCF_017639515.1 Carcharodon carcharias | reverse complement strand
TACTGACCCTCCGACAGTGCTGCACTCCCTCAGTACTAACCCTCTGACAGTGCAGCCTTCAGCAGCACTGAATTCTCTGAAAGTGCAGCAACCCCTCAGTATTGATCCTCTGACAGAGCAACACTCCCTCAGAACTGAACCACTGACAATGCGGCACTCCCTCTGCCCAGACCCACCGACAGTGCAGCACTCGCTCAAGACTGACCCTCCGACAGTGCAGCACTACTTCAGTTTTGATTCTCTGACAGTGCTGCACTCCCTCAGCACTGACCCACTGACAGTGCAGCACTGCCATAGTACTGACCCTCTGACAGTGCAGCAATCCCTCAGTACTGACCCTCTGACAGTGCAGGTCTCCCTCAGTACTGATCCTCTGACAGTACAGCACTCCCTCAGTACTGACCCTCTGACAGAGCAGCACTCCCTCAATACCTTCCCTCTGACAGTGCAGCACTCCCTCAGTACTGATCCTCCGACATTGTGGCGCTCCCTCAGTACTGAACCACTGGCTGTGCGTCACTCCCTCAGTAGTTGCCGTCTGACAGTGCAACGCTCCCTCAGTACTTACCCTCCGACAGTGTAGCACTCCTCAATACTGACCCTCGGACAGTGCATACCTCCGTCAGTACTGATCCTCTGACAGTGCAGCACTCCCCCAGTACTGATCTTCAGACAGTGCAGTACTCTCCCAGAAGTGACCCTCCGAAAGTACAGCTTTCCCTCAGTACTGACCGTCCGTAAGTTCAGTACTCCCCGAGTACTGACCCTCCGACAGTCCGGTTCTCCTTCAGTAATGACCCTCCGACAATGCGTAATTCCCAGTGTACTGATCAAACGACAGTGCAGCGCCCCCTCAGTACTGACTCTCCGACAATGTGACGCTCCCTCAGTACTGATCATTCAACAGTGCATCACTCCCTCAGTACTGATCATTCGACAATGCAGCACTCCCTCAGTACTGACCCTATGACAGTGCAGCACTCCATAAGTACCGATCCTCTGACAGTGCAGCAATCCCTCAGTACTGACCCTCTGAGAGTGCAGCAATCCCTCAGTACTGACCATGTGACAGTGCAGCACTCCCTCAGTACTGACCCTCCAACATTAAGGCATTCCCTCAGTATTGACCCTCCAACAGTGCGGTGATCCCTCAGTACTGACCCTATGACAGTGCGACACTCCCTCAGAACTGATACTCCGATAGTGCAGCACTCCCTCAGTACTGATCCTCTGACATTGCAGCACTCCCTCAGTACTGATCCTCTGACTGTACAGCACTTCCTCAGTACTGACCCTCTGACAGAGCAGCACTCCCTCAATACCTTCCCTCTGACAGTGCAGTACTCCCTCAGTACTGATCCTCTGACAGTGCGGCGCTCCCTCAGTACTGAACCCCTGGCTGTGCTTCACTCCCTCAGTAGTTGCCGTCTGATAGTGCAGCACTCCATCAGTACTTACCCTCCGACAGAGCAGCACTCCTCAGTACTCATCCTCTGACAGTGCAGCACTCCTCAATACTGACCCTGAGACAGAGCATAGCTCCGTCAGTACTGATCCTCTGACAGTGCAGCACTCCCTCAGTACTGATCTTCAGACAGTGCAGCACTCTCTCAGAAGTGACCCTCCGAAAGTACAGCTTTACCTCAGTACTGACCCTCCGTAAGTTCAGCACTCCCTCAGTACTGACCCTCCGACAGTGTGGTGCTCTTCAGTACTGATCCTCTGACAGTGCAGCACTCCCTCAGTACTGACCCTCTGACAGTGCGGCACACCCTCTGCACTGACCCTCTGACAGTGCAGCACTCCCTCAGTACTGATCATGTGACAGTGCAGCACTCCCTCAGTACTGACACTCTGACAGTGCGGCACTCCCTCTGCACTGACCTTCTGACAGTGCAGCACTCCCTCAGTACTGACCCTCTGACAGTGCAGCATTGCCTCAGTACTGACCATGTGACAGTGCGGCACTCCCCCAGTACTGACCCTCTGACAATGCAGCACTCCCTCAATACAGGCCATGTGACAGTGCAGCACTCCCTCAGTACTGACCCTCTGACAGTGCAGCACTCTCTCAGTACTGACCATGTGACAGTGCGGCACTCCCTCAGCACTGACCCTCTGACAGTGCAGCACTCTCTCAGTACTGACCATGTGACAGTGCGGCACTCCCTCAGTACTGACCCTCTGACAGTGCAGCACTCCCTCAGTACTGACCCTCTGACAGTGCAGCACTCCCTCAGTACTGACCTATGACAGTGCGGCACTCCCTCAGCACTGACCCTCTGAGAGTGCAGCACTCCCTCAGTACTGACCCTCTGACAGTGCAGCACTCCCTCAGTACTGACCCTCTGACAGTGCAGCATTCCCTCAGTACTGACCATGTGACAGTGCAGCACTCTCTCAGTACTGACCCTCTGACAGTGCAGCACTCCCTCTGCACTGACCCTCTGACAGTGCAGCACTCCCTCAGTACTGAAGTTGTGACAGTGCGGCACTCCCCCAGTACTGACCCTCTGACAGTGCAGCACTCCCTCAATACTGGCCATGTGACAGTGCGGCGCTCCCTCCGTACTGACCCTCTGACAGTGCAGCACTCTCTCAGTACTGACCCTCCGACAGTGCAGCAGTCGCTTAAAACATACCCTCCAACATTACGGCACTTCCTCAGTACTGATCCTCCAACAGTGCAGTGATCCCTCAGTACTGACCCTCTGACAGTGCAGCACTCCCTCAGTACTGACCCTCTGACAGTGCGGCAATCCCTAAGTACTGACTCTCTGAGAGTGCAGCAATCCCTCAGTACTGACCCTCTGACAGTGCAGCACTCCCTCAGTACTGACCCTATGACAGTGCGGCGCTCCCTCAGTACTGACCCTTGGACAGTGCAGCACTCCCTCTGTACTGACCCTCTGACAGTGCAGCACTCCCTCAGTACTGACCATGTGACAGTGCGGCACTTTCTCAGTACTGACTCTCCGACAGTGCAGCAGTCGCTCAAAACAGACCCTCCAACATTAAGGCATTCCCTCAGTATTGACCCTCCAACAGTGCGGTGATCCCTCAGTACTGACCCTATGACAGTGCGACACTCCCTCAGAACTGATACTCCGATAGTGCAGCACTTCCTCAGTACTGATCCTCTGACATTGCAGCACTCCCTCAGTACTGATCCTCTGACTGTACAGCACGTCCTCAGTACTGACCCTCTGACAGAGCAGCACTCCCTCAATACCTTCCCTCTGACAGTGCAGTACTCCCTCAGTACTGATCCTCCGACAGTGCGGCGCTCCCTCAGTACTGAACCCCTGGCTGTGCTTCACTCCCTCAGTAGTTGCCGTCTGATAGTGCAGCACTCCCTCAGTACTTACCCTCCGACAGAGCAGCACTCCTCAGTACTCATCCTCTGACAGTGCAGTACTCCTCAATACTGACCCTCAGACAGTGCATACCTCCGTCAGTACTGATGCTCTGACAGTGCAGCACTCCCTCAGTACTGATCTTCAGACAGTGCAGCACTCTCTCGGAAGTGACCCTCCGAAAGTACAGCTTTCCCTCAGTACTGACCCTCCGTAAGTTCAGCACTCCCTCAGTACTGACCCTCCGACAGTGTGGTGCTCTTCAGTACTGATCCTCTGACAGTGCAGCACTCCCTCAGTACTGACCCTCTGACAGTGCGGCACTCCCTCTGCACTGACCCTCTGACAGTGCAGCACTCCCTCAGTACTGACCATGTGACAGTGCAGCACTCCCTCAGTACTGACCCTCTGACAGTGCGGCACTCCCTCTGCACTGACCCTCTGACAGTGCAGCATTGCCTCAGTACTGACCATGTGACAGTGCGGCAGTCCCTCAGCACTGACCCTCTGACAGCGCAGCACTCTCTCAGTACTGACCATGTGACAGTGCGGCACTCCCTCAGTACTGACCTTCTGACAGTGCAGCACTCCCTCAGTACTGACCCTCTGACAGTGCAGCGCTCCCTCAGTACTGACCCTATGACAGTGCAGCACTCCCTCAGCACTGACCCTTTGACAGTGCGGCACTCCCTCTGCACTGACCCTCTGACAGTGCAGCAGTCCCTCAGTACTGAAGTTGTGACAGTGCGGCACACCCCCAGTACTGACCCTCTGACAGTGCAGCACTCCCTCAATACTGGCCATGTGACAGTGCGGCGCTCCCTCAGTACTGACCTTCTGACAGTGCAGCAGTCGCTCAAAACATACCCTCCAACATTACGGCACTTCCTCAGTACTGATCCTCCAACTGTGCGGTGATCCCTCAGTACTGACCCTCTGACAATGCAGTACTCCCTCAGTACTGACCCTCTGACAGTGCGGCACTCCCTAAGTACTGACTCTCTGAGAGTGCAGCAATCCCTCAGTACTGAACCTCTGACAGTGCAGCACTCCCTCAGTACTGACCATGTGACAGTGCGGCACTTTCTCAGTACTGAATCTCCGACAGTGCAGCAGTCGCTCAAAACAGACCCTCCAACATTAAGGCATTCCCTCAGTATTGACCCTCCAACAGTGCGGTGATCCCTCAGTACTGACCCTATGACAGTGCGATACTCCCTCAGAACTGATACACCGATAGTGCAGCACTCCCTCAGTACTGATCCTCTGACATTGCAGCACTCCCTCAGTACTGATCCTCTGACTGTACAGCACTTCCTCAGTACTGACCCTCTGACAGAGCAGCACTCCCGCAATACCTTCCCTCTGACAGTGCAGTACTCCCTCAGTACTGATCCTCCGACAGTGCGGCGCTCCCTCAGTACTGAACCCCTGGCTGTGCTTCACTCCCTCAGTAGTTGCCGTCTGATAGTGCAGCACTCCCTCAGTACTTACCCTCCGACAGAGCAGCACTCCTCAGTACTCATCCTCTGACAGTGCAGCACTCCTCAATACTGACCCTCAGACAGTGCATACCTCCGTCAGTACTGATCCTCTGACAGTGCAGCACTCCCTCAGTACTGATCTTCAGACAGTGCAGCACTCTATCAGAAGTGACCCTCCGAAAGTACAGCTTTCCCTCAGTACTGACCCTCCGTAAGTTCAGCACTCCCTCAGTACTGACCCTCCGACAGTGCGGTGCTCTTCAGTACTGATCCTCTGACAGTGCAGCACTCCCTCAGTACTGACCCTCTGACAGTGCGGCACAGCCTCTGCATTGACCCTCTGACAGTGCAGCACTCCCTCAGTACTGATCATGTGACAGTGCAGCACTCCCTCAGTACTGACACTCTGACAGTGCGGCACTCCCTCTGCACTGACCCTCTGACAGTGCAGCACTCACTCAGTACTGACCCTCTGACAGTGCAGCATTGCCTCAGTACTGACCATGTGACAGCGCGGCACTCCCCCAGTACTGACCCTCTGACAATGCAGCACTCCCTCAATACAGGCCATGTGACAGTGCAGCACTCCCTCAGTACTGACCCTCTGACAGTGCAGCACTCTCTCAGTACTGACCATGTGACAGTGCGGCACTCCCTCAGCACTGACCCTCTGACAGTGCAGCACTCTCTCAGTACTGACCATGTGACAGTGCGGCACTCCCTCAGTACTGACCCTCTGACAGTGCAGCACTCCCTCAGTACTGACCCTCTGACAGTGCAGCACTCCCTCAGTACTGACCTATGACAGTGCGGCACTCCCTCAGCACTGACCCTCTGAGAGTGCAGCACTCCCTCAGTACTGACCCTCTGACAGTGCAGCACTCCCTCAGTACTGACCCTCTGACAGTGCAGCATTCCCTCAGTACTGACCATGTGGCAGTGCAGCACTCCCTCAGTACTGACCCTCTGACAGTGCAGCACTCCCTCTGCACTGACCCTCTGACAGTGCAGCACTCCCTCAGTACTGAAGTTGTGACAGTGCGGCACTCCCCCAGTACTGACCCTCTGACAGTGCAGCACTCCCTCAATACTGGCCATGTGACAGTGCGGCGCTCCCTCCGTACTGACCCTCTGACAGTGCAGCACTCTCTCAGTACTGACCCTCCGACAGTGCAGCAGTCGCTCAAAACATACCCTCCAACATTACGGCACTTCCTCAGTACTGATCCTCCAACAGTGCAGTGATCCCTCAGTACTGACCCCCTGACAGTACAGCACTCCCTCAGTACTGACCCTCTGACAGTGCGGCACTCCCTAAGTACTGACTCTCTGAGAGTGCAGCAATCCCTCAGTACTGACCCTCTAACAGTGCAGCACTCCCTCAGTACTGACCCTATGACAGTGCGGCGCTCCCTCAGTACTGACCCTTGGACAGTGCAGCACTCCCTCTGTACTGACCCTCTGACAGTGCAGCGCTCCCTCAGTACTGACCATGTGACAGTGCGGCACTTTCTCAGTACTGACTCTCCGACAGTGCAGCAGTCGCTCAAAACAGACCCTCCAACATTAAGGCATTCCCTCAGTATTGACCCTCCAACAGTGCGGTGATCCCTCAGTACTGACCCTATGACAGTGCGACACTCCCTCAGAACTGATACTCCGATAGTGCAGCACTTCCTCAGTACTGATCCTCTGACATTGCAGCACTCCCTCAGTACTGATCCTCTGACTGTACAGCACGTCCTCAGCACTGACCCTCTGACAGAGCAGCACTCCCTCAATACCTTCCCTCTGACAGTGCAGTACTCCCTCAGTACTGATCCTCCGACAGTGCGGCGCTCCCTCAGTACTGAACCCCTGGCTGTGCTTCACTCCCTTAGTAGTTGCCGTCTGATAGTGCAGCACTCCCTCAGTACTTACCCTCCGACAGAGCAGCACTCCTCAGTACTCATCCTCTGACAGTGCAGCACTCCTCAATACTGACCCTCAGACAGTGCATACCTCCGTCAGTACTGATGCTCTGACAGTGCAGCACTCCCTCAGTACTGATCTTCAGACAGTGCAGCACTCTCTCGGAAGTGACCCTCCGAAAGTACAGCTTTCCCTCAGTACTGACCCTCCGTAAGTTCAGCACTCCCTCAGTACTGACCCTCCGACAGTGTGGTGCTCTTCAGTACTGATCCTCTGACAGTGCAGCACTCCCTCAGTACTGACCCTCTGACAGTGCGGCACTCCCTCTGCACTGACCCTCTGACAGTGCAGCACTCCCTCAGTACTGACCATGTGACAGTGCAGCACTCCCTCAGTACTGACCCTCTGACAGTGCGGCACTCCCTCTGCACTGACCCTCTGACAGTGCAGCATTGCCTTAGTACTGACCATGTGACAGTGCGGCAGTCCCTCAGCACTGACCCTCTGACAGCGCAGCACTCTCTCAGTACTGACCATGTGACAGTGCGGCACTCCCTCAGTACTGACCTTCTGACAGTGCAGCACTCCCTCAGTACTGACCCTCTGACAGTGCAGCGCTCCCTCAGTACTGACCCTATGACAGTGCAGCACTCCCTCAGCACTGACCCTCTGACAGTGCGGCACTCCCTCTGCACTGACCCTCTGACAGTGCAGCAGTCCCTCAGTACTGAAGTTGTGACAGTGCGGCACACCCCCAGTACTGACCCTCTGACAGTGCAGCACTCCCTCAATACTGGCCATGTGACAGTGCGGCGCTCCCTCAGTACTGACCTTCTGACAGTGCAGCAGTCGCTCAAAACATACCCTCCAACATTACGGCACTTCCTCAGTACTGATCCTCCAACTGTGCGGTGATCCCTCAGTACTGACCCTCTGACAATGCAGTACTCCCTCAGTACTGACCCTCTGACAGTGCGGCACTCCCTAAGTACTGACTCTCTGAGAGTGCAGCAATCCCTCAGTACTGACCCTCTGACAGTGCAGCACTCCCTCAGTACTGACCCTATGACAGTGCGGCGCTCCCTCTGTACTGACCCTCTGACAGTGCAGCACTCCCTCAGTACTGACCATGTGACAGTGCGGCACTTTCTCAGTACTGAATCTCCGACAGTGCAGCAGTCGCTCAAAACAGACCCTCCAACATTAAGGCATTCCCTCAGTATTGACCCTCCAACAGTGCGGTGATCCCTCAGTACTGACCCTATGACAGTGCGATACTCCCTCAGAACTGATACACCGATAGTGCAGCACTCCCTCAGTACTGATCCTCTGACATTGCAGCACTCCCTCAGTACTGATCCTCTGACTGTACAGCACTTCCTCAGTACTGACCCTCTGACAGAGCAGCACTCCCTCAATACCTTCCCTCTGACAGTGCAGTACTCCCTCAGTACTGATCCTCCGACAGTGCGGCGCTCCCTCAGTACTGAACCCCTGGCTGTGCTTCACTCCCTCAGTAGTTGCCGTCTGATAGTGCAGCACTCCCTCAGTACTTACCCTCCGACAGAGCAGCACTCCTCAGTACTCATCCTCTGACAGTGCAGCACTCCTCAATACTGACCCTCAGACAGTGCATACCTCCGTCAGTACTGATCCTCTGACAGTGCAGCACTCCCTCAGTACTGATCTTCAGACAGTGCAGCACTCTATCAGAAGTGACCCTCCGAAAGTACAGCTTTCCCTCAGTACTGACCCTCCGTAAGTTCAGCACTCCCTCAGTACTGACCCTCCGACAGTGCGGTGCTCTTCAGTACTGATCCTCTGACAGTGCAGCACTCCCTCAGTACTGACCCTCTGACAGTGCGGCACACCCTCTGCACTGACCCTCTGACAGTGCAGCACTCCCTCAGTACTGATCATGTGACAGTGCAGCACTCCCTCAGTACTGACACTCTGACAGTGCGGCACTCCCTCTGCACTGACCCTCTGACAGTGCAGCACTCCCTCAGTACTGACCCTCTGACAGTGCAGCATTGCCTCAGTACTGACCATGTGACAGTGCGGCACTCCCCCAGTACTGACCCTCTGACAATGCAGCACTCCCTCAATACAGGCCATGTGACAGTGCAGCACTCCCTCAGTACTGACCCTCTGACAGTGCAGCACTCTCTCAGTACTGACCATGTGACAGTGCGGCACTCCCTCAGCACTGACCCTCTGACAGTGCAGCACTCTCTCAGTACTGACCATGTGACAGTGCGGCACTCCCTCAGTACTGACCCTCTGACAGTGCAGCACTCCCTCAGTACTGACCCTCTGACAGTGCAGCACTCCCTCAGTACTGACCTATGACAGTGCGGCACTCCCTCAGCACTGACCCTCTGAGAGTGCAGCACTCCCTCAGTACTGACCCTCTGACAGTGCAGCACTCCCTCAGTACTGACCCTCTGACAGTGCAGCATTCCCTCAGTACTGACCATGTGGCAGTGCAGCACTCCCTCAGTACTGACCCTCTGACAGTGCAGCACTCCCTCTGCACTGACCCTCTGACAGTGCAGCACTCCCTCAGTACTGAAGTTGTGACAGTGCAGCACTCCCCCAGTACTGACCCTCTGACAGTGCAGCACTCCCTCAATACTGGCCATGTGACAGTGCGGCGCTCCCTCCGTACTGACCCTCTGACAGTGCAGCACTCTCTCAGTACTGACCCTCCGACAGTGCAGCAGTCGCTCAAAACATACCCTCCAACATTACGGCTCTTCCTCAGTACTGATCCTCCAACAGTGCAGTGATCCCTCAGTACTGACCCTCTGACAGTACAGCACTCCCTCAGTACGGACCCTCTGACAGTGCGGCACTCCCTAAGTACTGACTCTCTGAGAGTGCAGCAATCCCTCAGTACTGACCCTCTGACAGTGCAGCACTCCCTCAGTACTGACCCTATGACAGTGCGGCGCTCCCTCAGTACTGACCCTTGGACAGTGCAGCACTCCCTCTGTACTGACCCTCTGACAGTGCAGCGCTCCCTCAGTACTGACCATGTGACAGTGCGGCACTTTCTCAGTACTGACTCTCCGACAGTGCAGCAGTCGCTCAAAACAGACCCTCCAACATTAAGGCATTCCCTCAGTATTGACCCTCCAACAGTGCGGTGATCCCTCAGTACTGACCCTATGACAGTGCGACACTCCCTCAGAACTGATACTCCGATAGTGCAGCACTTCCTCAGTACTGATCCTCTGACATTGCAGCACTCCCTCAGTACTGATCCTCTGACTGTACAGCACGTCCTCAGTACTGACCCTCTGACAGAGCAGCACTCCCTCAATACCTTCCCTCTGACAGTGCAGTACTCCCTCAGTACTGATCCTCCGACAGTGCGGCGCTCCCTCAGTACTGAACCCCTGGCTGTGCTTCACTCCCTCAGTAGTTGCCGTCTGATAGTGCAGCACTCCCTCAGTACTTACCCTCCTACAGAGCAGCACTCCTCAGTACTGATGCTCTGACAGTGCAGCACTCCCTCAGTACTGATCTTCAGACAGTGCAGCACTCTCTCGGAAGTGACCCTCCGAAAGTACAGCTTTCCCTCAGTACTGACCCTCCGTAAGTTCAGCACTCCCTCAGTACTGACCCTCCGACAGTGTGGTGCTCTTCAGTACTGATCCTCTGACAGTGCAGCACTCCCTCAGTACTGACCCTCTGAACGTGCGACACTCCCTCTGCACTGACCCTCTGACAGTGCAGCACTCCCTCAGTACTGACCATGTGACAGTGCAGCACTCCCTCAGTACTGACACTCTGACAGTGCGGCACTCCCTCTGCACTGACCCTCTGACAGTGCAGCACTCCCTCAGTACTGACCCTCTGACAGTGCAGCATTGCCTCAGTACTGACCGTGTGACAGTGCGGCACTCCCTCAGCACTGACCCTCTGACAGCGCAGCACTCTCTCAGTACTGACCATGTGACAGTGCGGCACTCCCTCAGTACTGACCTTCTGACAGTGCAGCACTCCCTCAGTACTGACCCTCTGACAGTGCAGCGCTCCCTCTGTACTGACCCTATACAGTGCGGCACTCCCTCAGCACTGACCCTCTGAGAGTGCAGCACTCCCTCTGTACTGACCCTCTGACAGTGCAGCACTCCCTCAGTACTGAGCCTCTGACAGTGCAGCACTCCCTCAGTACTGACCATTTGACAGTGCAGCACTCCCTCAGTACTGACCCTCTGACAGTGCGGCACTCCCTCTGCGCTGACCCTCTGACAGTGCAGCAGTCCCTCAGTACTGAAGTTGTGACAGTGGGGCACACCCCCAGTACTGACCCTCTGACAGTGCAGCACTCCCTCAATACTGGCCATGTGACAGTGCAGCACTCCAATACTGGCCATGTGACAGTGCGGCGCTCCCTCCGTACTGATCCTCTGACAGTGCAGCACTCTCTCTGTACTGACCCTCCGACAGTGCAGCAGTCGCTCAAAACATACCCTCCAACATTACGGCTCTTCCTCAGTACTGATCCTCCAACAGTGCATTGATCCCTCAGTACTGACCCTCTGACAGTGCGGCACTTCCTAAGTACTGACTCTCTGAGAGTGCAGCAATCCCTCAGTACTGACCCTCTGACAGTGCAGCACTCCCTCAGTACTGACCCTATGACAGTGCGGCGCTCCCTCAGTACTGACCCTTGGACAGTGCAGCACTCCCTCTGTACTGACCCTCTGACAGTGCAGCGCTCCCTCAGTACTGACCATGTGACAGTGCGGCACTTTCTCAGTACTGACTCTCCGACAGTGCAGCAGTCGCTCAAAACAGACCCTCCAACATTACGGCATTCCCTCAGTATTGACCCTCCAACAGTGCGGTGATCCCTCAGTACTGACCCTATGACAGTGCGACACTCCCTCAGAACTGATACTCCGATAGTGCAGCACTTCCTCAGTACTGATCCTCTGACATTGCAGCACTCCCTCAGTACTGATCCTCTGACTGTACAGCACGTCCTCAGTACTGACCCTCTGACAGAGCAGCACTCCCTCAATACCTTCCCTCTGACAGTGCAGTACTCCCTCAGTACTGATCCTCCGACAGTGCGGCGCTCCCTCAGTACTGAACCCCTGGCTGTGCTTCACTCCCTCAGTAGTTGCCGTCTGATAGTGCAGCACTCCCTCAGTACTTACCCTCCTACAGAGCAGCACTCCTCAGTACTCATCCTCTGACAGTGCAGCACTCCTCAATACTGTCCCTCAGACAGTGCATACCTCCGTCAGTACTGATGCTCTGACAGTGCAGCACTCCCTCAGTACTGATCATCAGACAGTGCAGCACTCTCTCGGAAGTGACCCTCCGAAAGTACAGCTTTCCCTCAGTACTGACCCTCCGTAAGTTCAGCACTGCCTCAGTACTGACCCTCCGACAGTGTGGTGCTCTTCAGTACTGATCCTCTGACAGTGCAGCACTCCCTCAGTACTGACCCTCTGAAAGTGCGACACTCCCTCTGCACTGACCCTCTGACAGTGCAGCACTCCCTCAGTACTGACCCTATGACAGTGCGGCACTCCCTCAGCACTGACCCTCTGAGAGTGCAGCACTCCCTCTGTACTGACCCTCTGACAGTGCAGCACTCCCTCAGTACTGACCCTCTGACAGTGCAGCACTCCCTCAGTACTGACCATTTGACAGTGCAGCACTCCCTCAGTACTGACCCTCTGACAGTGCGGCACTCCCTCTGCGCTGACCCTCTGACAGTGCAGCAGTCCCTCAGTACTGAAGTTGTGACAGTGCGGCACACCCCCAGTACTGACCCTCTGACAGTGCAGCACTCCCTCAATACTGGCCATGTGACAGTGCAGCACTCCCTCAATACTGGCCATGTGACAGTGCGGCGCTCCCTCCGTACTGACCCTCTGACAGTGCAGCACTCTCTCAGTACTGACCCTCCGACAGTGCAGCAGTCGCTCAAAACATACCCTCCAACATTACGGCTCTTCCTCAGTACTGATCCTCCAACAGTGCAGTGATCCCTCAGTACTGACCCTCTGACAGTACAGCACTCCCTCAGTACTGACCCTCTGACAGTGCGGCACTCCCTAAGTACTGACTCTCTGAGAGTGCAGCAATCCCTCAGTACTGACCCTCTGACAGTGCAGCACTCCCTCAGTACTGACCCTAGGACAGTGCGGCACTCCCTCTGCACTGACCCTCTGACAGTGCAGCTTTGCCTTAGTACTGACCATGTGACAGTGCGGCAGTCCCTCAGCACTGACCCTCTGACAGCGCAGCACTCTCTCAGTACTGACCATGTGACAGTGCGGCTCTCCCTCAGTACTGACCTTCTGACAGTGCAGCACTCCCTCAGTACTGACCCTCTGACAGTGCAGCGCTCCCTCAGTACTGACCCTATGACAGTGCAGCACTCCCTCAGCACTGACCCTCTGACAGTGCGGCACTCCCTCTGCACTGACCCTCTGACAGTGCAGCAGTCCCTCAGTACTGAAGTTGTGACAGTGCGGCACACCCCCAGTACTGACCCTCTGACAGTGCAGCACTCCCTCAATACTGGCCATGTGACAGTGCGGCGCTCCCTCAGTACTGACCTTCTGACAGTGCAGCAGTCGCTCAAAACATACCCTCCAACATTACGGCACTTCCTCAGTACTGATCCTCCAACTGTGCGGTGATCCCTCAGTACTGACCCTCTGACAATGCAGTACTCCCTCAGTACTGACCCTCTGACAGTGCGGCACTCCCTAAGTACTGACTCTCTGAGAGTGCAGCAATCCCTCAGTACTGACCCTCTGACAGTGCAGCACTCCCTCAGTACTGACCCTATGACAGTGCGGCGCTCCCTCTGTACTGACCCTCTGACAGTGCAGCACTCCCTCAGTACTGACCATGTGACAGGGCGGCACTTTCTCAGTACTGAATCTCCGACAGTGCAGCAGTCGCTCAAAACAGACCCTCCAACATTAAGGCATTCCCTCAGTATTGACCCTCCAACAGTGCGGTGATCCCTCAGTACTGACCCTATGACAGTGCGATACTCCCTCAGAACTGATACACCGATAGTGCAGCACTCCCTCAGTACTGATCCTCTGACATTGCAGCACTCCCTCAGTACTGATCCTCTGACTGTACAGCACTTCCTCAGTACTGACCCTCTGACAGAGCAGCACTCCCTCAATACCTTCCCTCTGACAGTGCAGTACTCCCTCAGTACTGATCCTCCGACAGTGCGGCGCTCCCTCAGTACTGAACCCCTGGCTGTGCTTCACTCCCTCAGTAGTTGCCGTCTGATAGTGCAGCACTCCCTCAGTACTTACCCTCCGACAGAGCAGCACTCCTCAGTACTCATCCTCTGACAGTGCAGTACTCCTCAATACTGACCCTCAGACAGTGCATACCTCCGTCAGTACTGATCCTCTGACAGTGCAGCACTCCCTCAGTACTGATCTTCAGACAGTGCAGCACTCTATCAGAAGTGACCCTCCGAAAGTACAGCTTTCCCTCAGTACTGACCCTCCGTAAGTTCAGCACTCCCTCAGTACTGACCCTCCGACAGTGCGGTGCTCTTCAGTACTGATCCTCTGACAGTGCAGCACTCCCTCAGTATTGACCCTCTGACAGTGCGGCACACCCTCTGCACTGACCCTCTGACAGTGCAGCACTCCCTCAGTACTGATCATGTGACAGTGCAGCACTCCCTCAGCACTGACCCTCTGAGAGTGCAGCACTCCCTCAGTACTGACCCTCTGACAGTGCAGCACTCCCTCAGTACTGACCCTCTGACAGTGCAGCATTCCCTCAGTACTGACCATGTGGCAGTGCAGCACTCCCTCAGTACTGACCCTCTGACAGTGCAGCACTCCCTCTGCACTGACCCTCTGACAGTGCAGCACTCCCTCAGTACTGAAGTTGTGACAGTGCGGCACTCCCCCAGTACTGACCCTCTGACAGTGCAGCACTCCCTCAATACTGGCCATGTGACAGTGCGGCGCTCCCTCCGTACTGACCCTCTGACAGTGCAGCACTCTCTCAGTACTGACCCTCCGACAGTGCAGCAGTCGCTCAAAACATACCCTCCAACATTACGGCACTTCCTCAGTACTGATCCTCCAACAGTGCAGTGATCCCTCAGTACTGACCCCCTGACAGTACAGCACTCCCTCAGTACTGACCCTCTGACAGTGCGGCACTCCCTAAGTACTGACTCTCTGAGAGTGCAGCAATCCCTCAGTACTGACCCTCTGACAGTGCAGCACTCCCTCAGTACTGACCCTATGACAGTGCGGCGCTCCCTCAGTACTGACCCTTGGACAGTGCAGCACTCCCTCTGTACTGACCCTCTGACAGTGCAGCGCTCCCTCAGTACTGACCATGTGACAGTGCGGCACTTTCTCAGTACTGACTCTCCGACAGTGCAGCAGTCGCTCAAAACAGACCCTCCAACATTAAGGCATTCCCTCAGTATTGACCCTCCAACAGTGCGGTGATCCCTCAGTACTGACCCTATGACAGTGCGACACTCCCTCAGAACTGATACTCCGATAGTGCAGCACTTCCTCAGTACTGATCCTCTGACATTGCAGCACTCCCTCAGTACTGATCCTCTGACTGTACAGCACGTCCTCAGCACTGACCCTCTGACAGAGCAGCACTCCCTCAATACCTTCCCTCTGACAGTGCAGTACTCCCTCAGTACTGATCCTCCGACAGTGCGGCGCTCCCTCAGTACTGAACCCCTGGCTGTGCTTCACTCCCTTAGTAGTTGCCGTCTGATAGTGCAGCACTCCCTCAGTACTTACCCTCCGACAGAGCAGCACTCCTCAGTACTCATCCTCTGACAGTGCAGCACTCCTCAATACTGACCCTCAGACAGTGCATACCTCCGTCAGTACTGATGCTCTGACAGTGCAGCACTCCCTCAGTACTGATCTTCAGACAGTGCAGCACTCTCTCGGAAGTGACCCTCCGAAAGTACAGCTTTCCCTCAGTACTGACCCTCCGTAAGTTCAGCACTCCCTCAGTACTGACCCTCCGACAGTGTGGTGCTCTTCAGTACTGATCCTCTGACTGGGCAGCACTCCCTCAGTACTGACCCTCTGACAGTGCGGCACTCCCTCTGCACTGACCCTCTGACAGTGCAGCACTCCCTCAGTACTGACCATGTGACAGTGCAGCACTCCCTCAGTACTGACCCTCTGACAGTGCGGCACTCCCTCTGCACTGACCCTCTGACAGTGCAGCATTGCCTTAGTACTGACCATGTGACAGTGCGGCAGTCCCTCAGCACTGACCCTCTGACAGCGCAGCACTCTCTCAGTACTGACCATGTGACAGTGCGGCACTCCCTCAGTACTGACCTTCTGACAGTGCAGCACTCCCTCAGTACTGACCCTCTGACAGTGCAGCGCTCCCTCAGCACTGACCCTCTGACAGTGCGGCACTCCCTCTGCACTGACCCTCTGACAGTGCAGCAGTCCCTCAGTACTGAAGTTGTGACAGTGCGGCACACCCCCAGTACTGACCCTCTGACAGTGCAGCACTCCCTCAATACTGGCCATGTGACAGTGCGGCGCTCCCTCAGTACTGACCTTCTGACAGTGCAGCAGTCGCTCAAAACATACCCTCCAACATTACGGCACTTCCTCAGTACTGATCCTCCAACTGTGCGGTGATCCCTCAGTACTGACCCTCTGACAATGCAGTACTCCCTCAGTACTGACCCTCTGACAGTGCGGCACTCCCTAAGTACTGACTCTCTGAGAGTGCAGCAATCCCTCAGTACTGACCCTCTGACAGTGCAGCACTCCCTCAGTACTGACCCTATGACAGTGCGGCGCTCCCTCTGTACTGACCCTCTGACAGTGCAGCACTCCCTCAGTACTGACCATGTGACAGTGCGGCACTTTCTCAGTACTGAATCTCCGACAGTGCAGCAGTCGCTCAAAACAGACCCTCCAACATTAAGGCATTCCCTCAGTATTGACCCTCCAACAGTGCGGTGATCCCTCAGTACTGACCCTATGACAGTGCGACACTCCCTCAGAACTGATACACCGATAGTGCAGCACTCCCTCAGTACTGATCCTCTGACATTGCAGCACTCCCTCAGTACTGATCCTCTGACTGTACAGCACTTCCTCAGTACTGACCCTCTGACAGAGCAGCACTCCCTCAATACCTTCCCTCTGACAGTGCAGTACTCCCTCAGTACTGATCCTCCGACAGTGCGGCGCTCCCTCAGTACTGAACCCCTGGCTGTGCTTCACTCCCTCAGTAGTTGCCGTCTGATAGTGCAGCACTCCCTCAGTACTTACCCTCCGACAGAGCAGCACTCCTCAGTACTCATCCTCTGACAGTGCAGCACTCCTCAATACTGACCCTCAGACAGTGCATACCTCCGTCAGTACTGATCCTCTGACAGTGCAGCACTCCCTCAGTACTGATCTTCAGACAGTGCAGCACTCTATCAGAAGTGACCCTCCGAAAGTACAGCTTTCCCTCAGTACTGACCCTCCGTAAGTTCAGCACTCCCTCAGTACTGACCCTCCGACAGTGCGGTGCTCTTCAGTACTGATCCTCTGACAGTGCAGCACTCCCTCAGTACTGACCCTCTGACAGTGCGGCACACCCTCTGCACTGACCCTCTGACAGTGCAGCACTCCCTCAGTACTGATCATGTGACAGTGCAGCACTCCCTCAGTACTGACACTCTGACAGTGCGGCACTCCCTCTGCACTGACCCTCTGACAGTGCAGCACTCCCTCAGTACTGACCCTCTGACAGTGCAGCATTGCCTCAGTACTGACCATGTGACAGTGCGGCACTCCCCCAGTACTGACCCTCTGACAGTGCAGCACTCCCTCAATACAGGCCATGTGACAGTGCAGCACTCCCTCAGTACTGACCCTCTGACAGTGCAGCACTCTCTCAGTACTGACCATGTGACAGTGCGGCACTCCCTCAGCACTGACCCTCTGACAGTGCAGCACTCTCTCAGTACTGACCATGTGACAGTGCGGCACTCCCTCAGTACTGACCCTCTGACAGTGCAGCACTCCCTCAGTACTGACCCTCTGACAGTGCAGCACTCCCTCAGTACTGACCTGTGACAGTGCGGCACTCCCTCAGCACTGACCCTCTGAGAGTGCAGCACTCCCTCAGTACTGACCATCTGACAGTGCAGCACTCCCTCAGTACTGACCCTCTGACAGTGCAACATTCCCTCAGTACTGACCATGTGGCAGTGCAGCACTCCCTCAGTACTGACCCTCTGACAGTGCAGCACTCCCTCTGCACTGACCCTCTGACAGTGCAGTACTCCCTCAGTACTGAAGTTGTGACAGTGCAGCACTCCCCCAGTACTGACCCTCTGACAGTGCAGCACTCCCTCAATACTGGCCATGTGACAGTGCGGCGCTCCCTCCATACTGACCCTCTGACAGTGCAGCACTCTCTCAGTACTGACCCTCCGACAGTGCAGCAGTCGCTCAAAACATACCCTCCAACATTACGGCTCTTCCTCAGTACTGATCCTCCAACAGTGCAGTGATCCCTCAGTACTGACCCTCTGACAGTACAGCACTCCCTCAGTACTGACCCTCTGACAGTGCGGCACTCCCTAAGTACTGACTCTCTGAGAGTGCAGCAATCCCTCAGTACTGACCCTCTGACAGTGCAGCACTCCCTCAGTACTGACCCTATGACAGTGCGGCGCTCCCTCAGTACTGACCCTTGGACAGTGCAGCACTCCCTCTGTACTGACCCTATGACAGTGCAGCGCTCCCTCAGTACTGACCATGTGACAGTGCGGCACTTTCTCAGTACTGACTCTCCGACAGTGCAGCAGTCGCTCAAAACAGACCCTCCAACATTAAGGCATTCCCTCAGTATTGATCCTCCAACAGTGCGGTGATCCCTCAGTACTGACCCTATGACAGTGCGACACTCCCTCAGAACTGATACTCCGATAGTGCAGCACTTCCTCAGTACTGATCCTCTGACATTGCAGCACTCCCTCAGTACTGATCCTCTGACTGTACAGCACGTCCTCAGTACTGACCCTCTGACAGAGCAGCACTCCCTCAATACCTTCCCTCTGACAGTGCAGTACTCCCTCAGTACTGATCCTCCGACAGTGCGGCGCTCCCTCAGTACTGAACCCCTGGCTGTGCTTCACTCCCTCAGTAGTTGCCGTCTGATAGTGCAGCACTCCCTCAGTACTTACCCTCCTACAGAGCAGCACTCCTCAGTACTCATCCTCTGACAGTGCAGCACTCCTCAATACTGACCCTCAGACAGTGCATACCTCCGTCAGTACTGATGCTCTGACAGTGCAGCACTCCCTCAGTACTGATCTTCAGACAGTGCAGCACTCTCTCGGAAGTGACCCTCCGAAAGTACAGCTTTCCCTCAGTACTGACCCTCCGTAAGTTCAGCACTCCCTCAGTACTGACCCTCCGACAGTGTGGTGCTCTTCAGTACTGATCCTCTGACAGTGCAGCACTCCCTCAGTACTGACCCTCTGAAAGTGCGACACTCCCTCTGCACTGACCCTCTGACAGTGCAGCACTCCCTCAGTACTGACCATGTGACAGTGCAGCACTCCCTCAGTACTGACACTCTGACAGTGCGGCACTCCCTCTGCACTGACCCTCTGACAGTGCAGCACTCCCTCAGTACTGACCCTCTGACAGTGCAGCATTGCCTCAGTACTGACCATGTGACAGTGCGGCACTCCCTCAGCACTGACCCTCTGACAGCGCAGCACTCTCTCAGTGCTGACCATGTGACAGTGCGGCACTCCCTCAGTACTGACCTTCTGACAGTGCAGCACTCCCTCAGTACTGACCCTCTGACAGTGCAGCGCTCCCTCAGTACTGACCCTATACAGTGCGGCACTCCCTCAGCACTGAACCTCTGAGAGTGCAGCACTCCCTCTGTACTGACCCTCTGACAGTGCAGCACTCCCTCAGTACTGACCCTCTGACAGTGCAGCACTCCCTCAGTACTGACCATTTGACAGTGCAGCACTCCCTCAGTACTGACCCTCTGACAGTGCGGCACTCCCTCTGCGCTGACCCTCTGACAGTGCAGCAGTCCCTCAGTACTGAAGTTGTGACAGTGCGGCACACCCCCAGTACTGACCCTCTGACAGTGCAGCACTCCCTCAATACTGGCCATGTGACAGTGCAGCACTCCAATACTGGCCATGTGACAGTGCGGCGCTCCCTCCGTACTGATCCTCTGACAGTGCAGCACTCCCTCAGAACTGATACTCCGATAGTGCAGCACTTCCTCAGTACTGATCCTCTGACATTGCAGCACTCCCTCAGTACTGATCCTCTGACTGTACAGCACGTCCTCAGTACTGACCCTCTGACAGAGCAGCACTCCCTCAATACCTTCCCTCTGACAGTGCAGTACTCCCTCAGTACTGATCCTCCGACAGTGCGGCGCTCCCTCAGTACTGAACCCCTGGCTGTGCTTCACTCCCTCAGTAGTTGCCGTCTGATAGTGCAGCACTCCCTCAGTACTTACCCTCCTACAGAGCAGCACTCCTCAGTACTCATCCTCTGACAGTGCAGCACTCCTCAATACTGTCCCTCAGACAGTGCATACCTCCGTCAGTACTGATGCTCTGACAGTGCAGCACTCCCTCAGTACTGATCTTCAGACAGTGCAGCACTCTCTCGGAAGTGACCCTCCGAAAGTACAGCTTTCCCTCAGTACTGACCCTCCGTAAGTTCAGCACTGCCTCAGTACTGACCCTCCGACAGTGTGGTGCTCTTCAGTACTGATCCTCTGACAGTGCAGCACTCCCTCAGTACTGACCCTCTGAAAGTGCGACACTCCCTCTGCACTGACCCTCTGACAGTGCAGCACTCCCTCAGTACTGACCCTATGACAGTGCGGCACTCCCTCAGCACTGACCCTCTGAGAGTGCAGCACTCCCTCTGTACTGACCCTCTGACAGTGCAGCACTCCCTCAGTACTGACCCTCTGACAGTGCAGCACTCCCTCAGTACTGACCATTTGACAGTGCAGCACTCCCTCAGTACTGACCCTCTGACAGTGCGGCACTCCCTCTGCGCTGACCCTCTGACATTGCAGCAGTCCCTCAGTACTGAAGTTGTGAGAGTGCGGCACACCCCCAGTACTGACCCTCTGACAGTGCAGCACTCCCTCAATACTGGCCATGTGACAGTGCAGCACTCCCTCAATACTGGCCATGTGACAGTGCGGCGCTCCCTCCGTACTGACCCTCTGACAGTGCAGCACTCTCTCAGTACTGACCCTCCGACAGTGCAGCAGTCGCTCAAAACATACCCTCCAACATTACGGCTCTTCCTCAGTACTGATCCTCCAACAGTGCAGTGATCCCTCAGTACTGACCCTCTGACAGTACAGCACTCCCTCAGTACTGACCCTCTGACAGTGCGGCACTCCCTAAGTACTGACTCTCTGAGAGTGCAGCAATCCCTCAGTACTGACCCTCTGACAGTGCAGCACTCCCTCAGTACTGACCCTATGACAGTGCGGCACTCCCTTGCACTGACCCTCTGACAGTGCAGCATTGCCTTAGTACTGACCATGTGACAGTGCGGCAGTCCCTCAGCACTGACCCTCTGACAGCGCAGCACTCTCTCAGTACTGACCATGTGACAGTGCGGCACTCCCTCAGTACTGACCTTCTGACAGTGCAGCACTCCCTCAGTACTGACCCTCTGACAGTGCAGCGCTCCCTCAGTACTGACCCTATGACAGTGCAGCACTCCCTCAGCACTGACCCTCTGACAGTGCAGCACTCCCTCTGCACTGACCCTCTGACAGTGCAGCAGTCCCTCAGTACTGAAGTTGTGACAGTGCGGCACACCCCCAGTACTGACCCTCTGACAGTGCAGCACTCCCTCAATACTGGCCATGTGACAGTGCGGCGCTCCCTCAGTACTGACCTTCTGACAGTGCAGCAGTCGCTCAAAACATACCCTCCAACATTACGGCACTTCCTCAGTACTGATCCTCCAACTGTGCGGTGATCCCTCAGTACTGACCCTCTGACAATGCAGTACTCCCTCAGTACTGACCCTCTGACAGTGCGGCACTCCCTAAGTACTGACTCTCTGAGAGTGCAGCAATCCCTCAGTACTGACCCTCTGACAGTGCAGCACTCCCTCAGTACTGACCCTATGACAGTGCGGCGCTCCCTCTGTACTGACCCTCTGACAGTGCAGCACTCCCTCAGTACTGACCATGTGACAGTGCGGCACTTTCTCAGTACTGAATCTCCGACAGTGCAGCAGTCGCTCAAAACAGACCCTCCAACATTAAGGCATTCCCTCAGTATTGACCCTCCAACAGTGCGGTGATCCCTCAGTACTGACCCTATGACAGTGCGATACTCCCTCAGAACTGATACACCGATAGTGCAGCACTCCCTCAGTACTGATCCTCTGACATTGCAGCACTCCCTCAGTACTGATCCTCTGACTGTACAGCACTTCCTCAGTACTGACCCTCTGACAGAGCAGCACTCCCTCAATACCTTCCCTCTGACAGTGCAGTACTCCCTCAGTACTGATCCTCCGACAGTGCGGCGCTCCCTCAGTACTGAACCCCTGGCTGTGCTTCACTCCCTCAGTAGTTGCCGTCTGATAGTGCAGCACTCCCTCAGTACTTACCCTCCGACAGAGCAGCACTCCTCAGTACTCATCCTCTGACAGTGCAGCACTCCTCAATACTGACCCTCAGACAGTGCATACCTCCGTCAGTACTGATCCTCTGACAGTGCAGCACTCCCTCAGTACTGATCTTCAGACAGTGCAGCACTCTATCAGAAGTGACCCTCCGAAAGTACAGCTTTCCCTCAGTACTGACCCTCCGTAAGTTCAGCACTCCCTCAGTACTGACCCTCCGACAGTGCGGTGCTCTTCAGTACTGATCCTCTGACAGTGCAGCACTCCCTCAGTATTGACCCTCTGACAGTGCGGCACACCCTCTGCACTGACCCTCTGACAGTGCAGCACTCCCTCAGTACTGATCATGTGACAGTGCAGCACTCCCTCAGTACTGACACTCTGACAGTGCGGCACTCCCTCTGCACTGACCCTCTGACAGTGCAGCACTCCCTCAGTACTGACCCTCTGACAGTGCAGCATTGCTCAGTACTGACCATGTGACAGTGCGGCACTCCCCCAGTACTGACCCTCTGACAATGCAGCACTCCCTCAATACAGGCCATGTGACAGTGCAGCACTCCCTCAGTACTGACCCTCTGACAGTGCAGCACTCTCTCAGTACTGACCATGTGACAGTGCGGCACTCCCTCAGCACTGACCCTCTGACAGTGCAGCACTCTCTCAGTACTGACCATGTGACAGTGCGGCACTCCCTCAGTACTGACCCTCTGACAGTGCAGCACTCCCTCAGTACTGACCCTCTGACAGTGCAGCACTCCCTCAGTACTGACCTATGACAGTGCGGCACTCCCTCAGCACTGACCCTCTGAGAGTGCAGCACTCCCTCAGTACTGACCCTCTGACAGTGCAGCACTCCCTCAGTACTGACCCTCTGACAGTGCAGCATTCCCTCAGTACTGACCATGTGGCAGTGCAGCACTCCCTCAGTACTGACCCTCTGACAGTGCAGCACTCCCTCTGCACTGACCCTCTGACAGTGCAGCACTCCCTCAGTACTGAAGTTGTGACAGTGCAGCACTCCCCCAGTACTGACCCTCTGACAGTGCAGCACTCCCTCAATACTGGCCATGTGACAGTGCGGCGCTCCCTCCGTACTGACCCTCTGACAGTGCAGCACTCTCTCAGTACTGACCCTCCGACAGTGCAGCAGTCGCTCAAAACATACCCTCCAACATTACGGCTCTTCCTCAGTACTGATCCTCCAACAGTGCAGTGATCCCTCAGTACTGACCCTCTGACAGTACAGCACTCCCTCAGTACTGACCCTCTGACAGTGCGGCACTCCCTAAGTACTGACTCTCTGAGAGTGCAGCAATCCCTCAGTACTGACCCTCTGACAGTGCAGCACTCCCTCAGTACTGACCCTATGACAGTGCGGCGCTCCCTCAGTACTGACCCTTGGACAGTGCAGCACTCCCTCTGTACTGACCCTCTGACAGTGCAGCGCTCCCTCAGTACTGACCATGTGACAGTGCGGCACTTTCTCAGTACTGACTCTCCGACAGTGCAGCAGTCGCTCAAAACAGACCCTCCAACATTAAGGCATTCCCTCAGTATTGACCCTCCAACAGTGCGGTGATCCCTCAGTACTGACCCTATGACAGTGCGACACTCCCTCAGAACTGATACTCCGATAGTGCAGCACTTCCTCAGTACTGATCCTCTGACATTGCAGCACTCCCTCAGTACTGATCCTCTGACTGTACAGCACGTCCTCAGTACTGACCCTCTGACAGAGCAGCACTCCCTCAATACCTTCCCTCTGACAGTGCAGTACTCCCTCAGTACTGATCCTCCGACAGTGCGGCGCTCCCTCAGTACTGAACCCCTGGCTGTGCTTCACTCCCTCAGTAGTTGCCGTCTGATAGTGCAGCACTCCCTCAGTACTTACCCTCCTACAGAGCAGCACTCCTCAGTACTCATCCTCTGACAGTGCAGCACTCCTCAATACTGACCCTCAGACAGTGCATACCTCCGTCAGTACTGATGCTCTGACAGTGCAGCACTCCCTCAGTACTGATCTTCAGACAGTGCAGCACTCTCTCGGAAGTGACCCTCCGAAAGTACAGCTTTCCCTCAGTACTGACCCTCCGTAAGTTCAGCACTCCCTCAGTACTGACCCTCCGACAGTGTGGTGCTCTTCAGTACTGATCCTCTGACAGTGCAGCACTCCCTCAGTACTGACCCTCTGAAAGTGCGACACTCCCTCTGCACTGACCCTCTGACAGTGCAGCACTCCCTCAGTACTGACCATGTGACAGTGCAGCACTCCCTCAGTACTGACACTCTGACAGTGCGGCACTCCCTCTGCACTGACCCTCTGACAGTGCAGCACTCCCTCAGTACTGACCCTCTGACAGTGCAGCATTGCCTCAGTACTGACCATGTGACAGTGCGGCACTCCCTCAGCACTGACCCTCTGACAGCGCAGCACTCTCTCAGTACTGACCATGTGACAGTGCGGCACTCCCTCAGTACTGACCTTCTGACAGTGCAGCACTCCCTCAGTACTGACCCTCTGACAGTGCAGCGCTCCCTCAGTACTGACCCTATGACAGTGCAGCACTCCCTCAGCACTGACCCTCTGACAGTGCAGCACTCCCTCTGCACTGACCCTCTGACAGTGCAGCAGTCCCTCAGTACTGAAGTTGTGACAGTGCGGCACACCCCCAGTACTGACCCTCTGACAGTGCAGCACTCCCTCAATACTGGCCATGTGACAGTGCGGCGCTCCCTCAGTACTGACCTTCTGACAGTGCAGCAGTCGCTCAAAACATACCCTCCAACATTACGGCACTTCCTCAGTACTGATCCTCCAACTGTGCGGTGATCCCTCAGTACTGACCCTCTGACAATGCAGTACTCCCTCAGTACTGACCCTCTGACAGTGCGGCACTCCCTAAGTACTGACTCTCTGAGAGTGCAGCAATCCCTCAGTACTGACCCTCTGACAGTGCAGCACTCCCTCAGTACTGACCCTATGACAGTGCGGCGCTCCCTCTGTACTGACCCTCTGACAGTGCAGCACTCCCTCAGTACTGACCATGTGACAGTGCGGCACTTTCTCAGTACTGAATCTCCGACAGTGCAGCAGTCGCTCAAAACAGACCCTCCAACATTAAGGCATTCCCTCAGTATTGACCCTCCAACAGTGCGGTGATCCCTCAGTACTGACCCTATGACAGTGCGATACTCCCTCAGAACTGATACACCGATAGTGCAGCACTCCCTCAGTACTGATCCTCTGACATTGCAGCACTCCCTCAGTACTGATCCTCTGACTGTACAGCACTTCCTCAGTACTGACCCTCTGACAGAGCAGCACTCCCTCAATACCTTCCCTCTGACAGTGCAGTACTCCCTCAGTACTGATCCTCCGACAGTGCGGCGCTCCCTCAGTACTGAACCCCTGGCTGTGCTTCACTCCCTCAGTAGTTGCCGTCTGATAGTGCAGCACTCCCTCAGTACTTACCCTCCGACAGAGCAGCACTCCTCAGTACTCATCCTCTGACAGTGCAGCACTCCTCAATACTGACCCTCAGACAGTGCATACCTCCGTCAGTACTGATCCTCTGACAGTGCAGCACTCCCTCAGTACTGATCTTCAGACAGTGCAGCACTCTATCAGAAGTGACCCTCCGAAAGTACAGCTTTCCCTCAGTACTGACCCTCCGTAAGTTCAGCACTCCCTCAGTACTGACCCTCCGACAGTGCGGTGCTCTTCAGTACTGATCCTCTGACAGTGCAGCACTCCCTCAGTATTGACCCTCTGACAGTGCGGCACACCCTCTGCACTGACCCTCTGACAGTGCAGCACTCCCTCAGTACTGATCATGTGACAGTGCAGCACTCCCTCAGTACTGACACTCTGACAGTGCGGCACTCCCTCTGCACTGACCCTCTGACAGTGCAGCACTCCCTCAGTACTGACCCTCTGACAGTGCAGCATTGCTCAGTACTGACCATGTGACAGTGCGGCACTCCCCCAGTACTGACCCTCTGACAATGCAGCACTCCCTCAATACAGGCCATGTGACAGTGCAGCACTCCCTCAGTACTGACCCTCTGACAGTGCAGCACTCTCTCAGTACTGACCATGTGACAGTGCGGCACTCCCTCAGCACTGACCCTCTGACAGTGCAGCACTCTCTCAGTACTGACCATGTGACAGTGCGGCACTCCCTCAGTACTGACCCTCTGACAGTGCAGCACTCCCTCAGTACTGACCCTCTGACAGTGCAGCACTCCCTCAGTACTGACCTATGACAGTGCGGCACTCCCTCAGCACTGACCCTCTGAGAGTGCAGCACTCCCTCAGTACTGACCCTCTGACAGTGCAGCACTCCCTCAGTACTGACCCTCTGACAGTGCAGCATTCCCTCAGTACTGACCATGTGGCAGTGCAGCACTCCCTCAGTACTGACCCTCTGACAGTGCAGCACTCCCTCTGCACTGACCCTCTGACAGTGCAGCACTCCCTCAGTACTGAAGTTGTGACAGTGCAGCACTCCCCCAGTACTGACCCTCTGACAGTGCAGCACTCCCTCAATACTGGCCATGTGACAGTGCGGCGCTCCCTCCGTACTGACCCTCTGACAGTGCAGCACTCTCTCAGTACTGACCCTCCGACAGTGCAGCAGTCGCTCAAAACATACCCTCCAACATTACGGCTCTTCCTCAGTACTGATCCTCCAACAGTGCAGTGATCCCTCAGTACTGACCCTCTGACAGTACAGCACTCCCTCAGTACTGACCCTCTGACAGTGCGGCACTCCCTAAGTACTGACTCTCTGAGAGTGCAGCAATCCCTCAGTACTGACCCTCTGACAGTGCAGCACTCCCTCAGTACTGACCCTATGACAGTGCGGCGCTCCCTCAGTACTGACCCTTGGACAGTGCAGCACTCCCTCTGTACTGACCCTCTGACAGTGCAGCGCTCCCTCAGTACTGACCATGTGACAGTGCGGCACTTTCTCAGTACTGACTCTCCGACAGTGCAGCAGTCGCTCAAAACAGACCCTCCAACATTAAGGCATTCCCTCAGTATTGACCCTCCAACAGTGCGGTGATCCCTCAGTACTGACCCTATGACAGTGCGACACTCCCTCAGAACTGATACTCCGATAGTGCAGCACTTCCTCAGTACTGATCCTCTGACATTGCAGCACTCCCTCAGTACTGATCCTCTGACTGTACAGCACGTCCTCAGTACTGACCCTCTGACAGAGCAGCACTCCCTCAATACCTTCCCTCTGACAGTGCAGTACTCCCTCAGTACTGATCCTCCGACAGTGCGGCGCTCCCTCAGTACTGAACCCCTGGCTGTGCTTCACTCCCTCAGTAGTTGCCGTCTGATAGTGCAGCACTCCCTCAGTACTTACCCTCCTACAGAGCAGCACTCCTCAGTACTCATCCTCTGACAGTGCAGCACTCCTCAATACTGACCCTCAGACAGTGCATACCTCCGTCAGTACTGATGCTCTGACAGTGCAGCACTCCCTCAGTACTGATCTTCAGACAGTGCAGCACTCTCTCGGAAGTGACCCTCCGAAAGTACAGCTTTCCCTCAGTACTGACCCTCCGTAAGTTCAGCACTCCCTCAGTACTGACCCTCCGACAGTGTGGTGCTCTTCAGTACTGATCCTCTGACAGTGCAGCACTCCCTCAGTACTGACCCTCTGAAAGTGCGACACTCCCTCTGCACTGACCCTCTGACAGTGCAGCACTCCCTCAGTACTGACCATGTGACAGTGCAGCACTCCCTCAGTACTGACACTCTGACAGTGCGGCACTCCCTCTGCACTGACCCTCTGACAGTGCAGCACTCCCTCAGTACTGACCCTCTGACAGTGCAGCATTGCCTCAGTACTGACCATGTGACAGTGCGGCACTCCCTCAGCACTGACCCTCTGACAGCGCAGCACTCTCTCAGTACTGACCATGTGACAGTGCGGCACTCCCTCAGTACTGACCTTCTGACAGTGCAGCACTCCCTCAGTACTGACCCTCTGACAGTGCAGCGCTCCCTCAGTACTGACCCTATGACAGTGCGGCACTCCCTCAGCACTGACCCTCTGAGAGTGCAGCACTCCCTCTGTACTGACCCTCTGACAGTGCAGCACTCCCTCAGTACTGACCCTCTGACAGTGCAGCACTCCCTCAGTACTGACCATTTGACAGTGCAGCACTCCCTCAGTACTGACCCTCTGACAGTGCGGCACTCCCTCTGCGCTGACCCTCTGACAGTGCAGCAGTCCCTCAGTACTGAAGTTGTGACAGTGCGGCACACCCCCAGTACTGACCCTCTGACAGTGCAGCACTCCCTCAATACTGGCCATGTGACAGTGCAGCACTCCCTCAATACTGGCCATGTGACAGTGCGGCGCTCCCTCCGTACTGACCCTCTGACAGTGCAGCACTCTCTCAGTACTGACCCTCCGACAGTGCAGCAGTCGCTCAAAACATACCCTCCAACATTACGGCTCTTCCTCAGTACTGATCCTCCAACAGTGCAGTGATCCCTCAGTACTTACCCTCTGACAGTACAGCACTCCCTCAGTACTGACCCTCTGACAGTGCGGCACTCCCTAAGTACTGACTCTCTGAGAGTGCAGCAATCCCTCAGTACAGACCCTCTGACAGTGCAGCACTCCCTCAGTACTGACCCTATGACAGTGCGGCGCTCCCTCAGTACTGACCCTTGGACAGTGCAGCACTCCCTCTGTACTGACCCTCTGACAGTGCAGCGCTCCCTCAGTACTGACCATGTGACAGTGCGGCACTTTCTCAGTACTGACTCTCCGACAGTGCAGCAGTCGCTCAAAACAGACCCTCCAACATTAAGGCATTCCCTCAGTATTGACCCTCCAACAGTGCGGTGATCCCTCAGTACTGACCCTATGACAGTGCGACACTCCCTCAGAACTGATACTCCGATAGTGCAGCACTTCCTCAGTACTGATCCTCTGACATTGCAGCACTCCCTCAGTACTGATCCTCTGACTGTACAGCACGTCCTCAGTACTGACCCTCTGACAGAGCAGCACTCCCTCAATACCTTCCCTCTGACAGTGCAGTACTCCCTCAGTACTGATCCTCCGACAGTGCGGCGCTCCCTCAGTACTGAACCCCTGGCTGTGCTTCACTCCCTCAGTAGTTGCCGTCTGATAGTGCAGCACTCCCTCAGTACTTACCCTCCTACAGAGCAGCACTCCTCAGTACTCATCCTCTGACAGTGCAGCACTCCTCAATACTGACCCTCAGACAGTGCATACCTCCGTCAGTACTGATGCTCTGACAGTGCAGCACTCCCTCAGTACTGATCTTCAGACAGTGCAGCACTCTCTCGGAAGTGACCCTCCGAAAGTACAGCTTTCCCTCAGTACTGACCCTCCGTAAGTTCAGCACTCCCTCAGTACTGACCCTCCGACAGTGTGGTGCTCTTCAGTACTGATCCTCTGACAGTGCAGCACTCCCTCAGTACTGACCCTCTGAAAGTGCGACACTCCCTCAGTACTGACCCTCTGACAGTGCAGCACTCCCTCAGTACTGACCATGTGACAGTGCAGCACTCCCTCAGTACTGACACTCTGACAGTGCGGCACTCCCTCTGCACTGACCCTCTGACAGTGCAGCACTCCCTCAGTACTGACCCTCTGACAGTGCAGCATTGCCTCAGTACTGACCATGTGACAGTGCGGCACTCCCTCAGCACTGACCCTCTGACAGCGCAGCACTCTCTCAGTACTGACCATGTGACAGTGCGGCACTCCCTCAGTACTGACCTTCTGACAGTGCAGCACTCCCTCAGTACTGACCCTCTGACAGTGCAGCGCTCCCTCAATACTGACCCTATGACAGTGCGGCACTCCCTCAGCACTGACCCTCTGAGAGTGCAGCACTCCCTCTGTACTGACCCTCTGACAGTGCAGCACTCCCTCAGTACTGACCCTCTGACAGTGCAGCACTCCCTCAGTACTGACCATTTGACAGTGCAGCACTCCCTCAGTACTGACCCTCTGACAGTGCGGCACTCCCTCTGCGCTGACCCTCTGACAGTGCAGCAGTCCCTCAGTACTGAAGTTGTGACAGTGCGGCACACCCCCAGTACTGACCCTCTGACAGTGCAGCACTCCCTCAATACTGGCCATGTGACAGTGCAGCACTCCCTCACTACTGGCCATGTGACAGTGCGGCGCTCCCTCCGTACTGACCCTCTGACAGTGCAGCACTCTCTCAGTACTGACCCTCCGACAGTGCAGCAGTCGCTCAAAACATACCCTCCAACATTACGGCTCTTCCTCAGTACTGATCCTCCAACAGTGCAGTGATCCCTCAGTACTGACCCTCTGACAGTACAGCACTCCCTCAGTACTGACCCTCTGACAGTGCGGCACTCCCTAAGTACTGACTCTCTGAGAGTGCAGCAATCCCTCAGTACTGACCCTCTGACAGTGCAGCACTCCCTCAGTACTGACCCTATGACAGTGCGGCGCTCCCTCAGTACTGACCCTTGGACAGTGCAGCACTCCCTCTGTACTGACCCTCTGACAGTGCAGCGCTCCCTCAGTACTGACCATGTGACAGTGCGGCACTTTCTCAGTACTGACTCTCCGACAGTGCAGCAGTCGCTCAAAACAGACCCTCCAACATTAAGGCATTCCCTCAGTATTGACCCTCCAACAGTGCGGTGATCCCTCAGTACTGACCCTATGACAGTGCGACACTCCCTCAGAACTGATACTCCGATAGTGCAGCACTTCCTCAGTACTGATCCTCTGACATTGCAGCACTCCCTCAGTACTGATCCTCTGACTGTACAGCACGTCCTCAGTACTGACCCTCTGACAGAGCAGCACTCCCTCAATACCTTCCCTCTGACAGTGCAGTACTCCCTCAGTACTGATCCTCCGACAGTGCGGCGCTCCCTCAGTACTGAACCCTTGGCTGTGCTTCACTCCCTCAGTAGTTGCCGTCTGATAGTGCAGCACTCCCTCAGTACTTACCCTCCTACAGAGCAGCACTCCTCAGTACTCATCCTCTGACAGTGCAGCACTCCTCAATACTGACCCTCAGACAGTGCATACCTCCGTCAGTACTGATGCTCTGACAGTGCAGCACTCCCTCAGTACTGATCTTCAGACAGTGCAGCACTCTCTCGGAAGTGACCCTCCGAAAGTACAGCTTTCCCTCAGTACTGACCCTCCGTAAGTTCAGCACTCCCTCAGTACTGACCCTCCGACAGTGTGGTGCTCTTCAGTACTGATCCTCTGACAGTGCAGCACTCCCTCAGTACTGACCCTCTGAAAGTGCGACACTCCCTCTGCACTGACCCTCTGACAGTGCAGCACTCCCTCAGTACTGACCATGTGACAGTGCAGCACTCCCTCAGTACTGACACTCTGACAGTGCGGCACTCCCTCTGCACTGACCCTCTGACAGTGCAGCACTCCCTCAGTACTGACCCTCTGACAGTGCAGCATTGCCTCAGTACTGACCATGTGACAGTGCGGCACTCCCTCAGCACTGACCCTCTGACAGCGCAGCACTCTCTCAGTACTGACCATGTGACAGTGCGGCACTCCCTCAGTACTGACCTTCTGACAGTGCAGCACTCCCTCAGTACTGACCCTCTGACAGTGCAGCGCTCCCTCAGTACTGACCCTATGACAGTGCGGCACTCCCTCAGCACTGACCCTCTGAGAGTGCAGCACTCCCTCTGTACTGACCCTCTGACAGTGCAGCACTCCCTCAGTACTGACCCTCTGACGGTGCAGCTTTCCCTCATTACTGACCATTTGACAGTGCAGCACTCCCTCAGTACTGACCCTCTGACAGTGCGGCACTCCCTCTGCGCTGACCCTCTGACAGTGCAGCAGTCCCTCAGTACTGAAGTTGTGACAGTGCGGCACACCCCCAGTACTGACCCTCTGACAGTGCAGCACTCCCTCAATACTGGCCATGTGACAGTGCAGCACTCCCTCAATACTGGCCATGTGACAGTGCGGCGCTCCCTCCGTACTGACCCTCTGACAGTGCAGCACTCTCTCAGTACTGACCCTCCGACAGTGCAGCAGTCGCTCAAAACATACCCTCCAACATTACGGCTCTTCCTCAGTACTGATCCTCCAACAGTGCAGTGATCCCTCAGTACTGACCCTCTGACAGTACAGCACTCCCTCAGTACTGACCCTCTGACAGTGCGGCACTCCCTAAGTACTGACTCTCTGAGAGTGCAGCAATCCCTCAGTACTGACCCTCTGACAGTGCAGCACTCCCTCAGTACTGACCCTATGACAGTGCGGCGCTCCCTCAGTACTGACCCTTGGACAGTGCAGCACTCCCTCTGTACTGACCCTCTGACAGTGCAGCGCTCCCTCAGTACTGACCATGTGACAGTGCGGCACTTTCTCAGTACTGACTCTCCGACAGTGCAGCAGTCGCTCAAAACAGACCCTCCAACATTAAGGCATTCCCTCAGTATTGACCCTCCAACAGTGCGGTGATCCCTCAGTACTGACCCTATGACAGTGCGACACTCCCTCAGAACTGATACTCCGATAGTGCAGCACTTCCTCAGTACTGATCCTCTGACATTGCAGCACTCCCTCAGTACTGATCCTCTGACTGTACAGCACGTCCTCAGTACTGACCCTCTGACAGAGCAGCACTCCCTCAATACCTTCCCTCTGACAGTGCAGTACTCCCTCAGTACTGATCCTCCGACAGTGCGGCGCTCCCTCAGTACTGAACCCCTGGCTGTGCTTCACTCCCTCAGTAGTTGCCGTCTGATAGTGCAGCACTCCCTCAGTACTTACCCTCCTACAGAGCAGCACTCCTCAGTACTCATCCTCTGACAGTGCAGCACTCCTCAATACTGACCCTCAGACAGTGCATACCTCCGTCAGTACTGATGCTCTGACAGTGCAGCACTCCCTCAGTACTGATCTTCAGACAGTGCAGCACTCTCTCGGAAGTGACCCTCCGAAAGTACAGCTTTCCCTCAGTACTGACCCTCCGTAAGTTCAGCACTCCCTCAGTACTGACCCTCCGACAGTGTGGTGCTCTTCAGTACTGATCCTCTGACAGTGCAGCACTCCCTCAGTACTGACCCTCTGAAAGTGCGACACTCCCTCAGTACTGACCCTCTGACAGTGCAGCGCTCCCTCAGTACTGACCCTATGACAGTGCGGCACTCCCTCAGCACTGACCCTCTGAGAGTGCAGCACTCCCTCTGTACTGACCCTCTGACAGTGCAGCACTCCCTCAGTACTGACCCTCTGACAGTGCAGCACTCCCTCAGTACTGACCATTTGACAGTGCAGCACTCCCTCAGTACTGACCCTCTGACAGTGCGGCACTCCCTCTGCGCTGACCCTCTGACAGTGCAGCAGTCCCTCAGTACTGAAGTTGTGACAGTGCGGCACACCCCCAGTACTGACCCTCTGACAGTGCAGCACTCCCTCAATACTGGCCATGTGACAGTGCGGCGCTCCCTCAGTACTGACCTTCTGACAGTGCAGCAGTCGCTCAAAACATACCCTCCAACATTACGGCACTTCCTCAGTACTGATCCTCCAACTGTGCGGTGATCCCTCAGTACTGACCCTCTGACAATGCAGTACTCCCACAGTACTGACCCTCTGACAGTGCGGCACTCCCTAAGTACTGACTCTCTGAGAGTGCAGCAATCCCTCAGTACTGACCCTCTGACAGTGCAGCACTCCCTCAGTACTGACCCTATGACAGTGCGGCACTCCCTCTGTACTGACCCTCTGACAGTGCAGCACTCCCTCAGTACTGACCATGTGACAGTGCGGCACTTTCTCAGTACTGAATCTCCGACAGTGCAGCAGTCGCTCAAAACAGACCCTCCAACATTAAGGCATTCCCTCAGTATTGACCCTCCAACAGTGCGGTGATCCCTCAGTACTGACCCTATGACAGTGCGATACTCCCTCAGAACTGATACACCGATAGTGCAGCACTCCCTCAGTACTGATCCTCTGACATTGCAGCACTCCCTCAGTACTGATCCTCTGACTGTACAGCACTTCCTCAGTACTGACCCTCTGACAGAGCAGCACTCCCTCAATACCTTCCCTCTGACAGTGCAGTACTCCCTCAGTACTGATCCTCCGACAGTGCGGCGCTCCCTCAATACTGAACCCCTGGCTGTGCTTCACTCCCTCAGTAGTTGCCGTCTGATAGTGCAGCACTCCCTCAGTACTTACCCTCCGACAGAGCAGCACTCCTCAGTACTCATCCTCTGACAGTGCAGCACTCCTCAATACTGACCCTCAGACAGTGCATACCTCCGTCAGTACTGATCCTCTGACAGTGCAGCACTCCCTCAGTACTGATCTTCAGACAGTGCAGCACTCTATCAGAAGTGACCCTCCGAAAGTACAGCTTTCCCTCAGTACTGACCCTCCATAAGTTCAGCACTCCCTCAGTACTGACCCTCCGACAGTGCGGTGCTCTTCAGTACTGATCCTCTGACAGTGCAGCACTCCCTCATTACTGACCCTCTGACAGTGCGGCACTCCTTCTGCACTGACCCTCTGACAGTGCAGCACTCCCTCAGTACTGACCGTCTGACAGTGCAGCACTCCCTCAGTACTGAAGTTGTGACAGTGCGGCACTCCCCCAGTACTGACCCTCTGACCGTGCAGCACTCCCTCAATACTGGCCATGTGACAGTGTGGCGCTCCCTCAGTACTGACCCTTTGACAGTGCAGCACTCTCTCAGTACTGACCATGTGACAGTGCGGCACTCTCTCAGTACTGACCCTCCGACAGTGCAGCAGTCGCTCAAAACATACCCTCCAACATTACGGCACTCCCTCAGTACTGATCCTTCAACAGTGCGGTGATCCCTCAGTACTGACCCTCTGACAGTGCAGCACTCCCTCAGTACTGACCCTCTGACAGTGCTGCACTCCCTAAGTACTGACTCTCTGAGAGTGCAGCAATCCCTCAGTACTGATCCTATGACAGTGCGGCACTCCCTCAGCACTGACCCTCTGAGAGTGCAGCACTCCCTCTGTACTGACCCTCTGACAGTGCAGCACTCTCTCAGTACTGACCATTGAACAGTGCAGCACTCCCTCAGTACTGATCATGTGACAGTGCAGCACTCCCTCAGTACTGACTATGTGACAGTGCAACACTCCCTCAGTACTGGCCCTCTGACAGTGCAGCGCTCCCTCAGTCCTGACCATGTGACAGTGCGGCACTCTCTCAGTACTGACTCTCCGACAGTGCAGCAGTCGCTGAAAACAGACCCTCCAACATTACGGCACTCCCTCAGTACTGATCCTCCAACAGTGCGGTGATCCCTCAGTAATGACCCCCTGACAGTGCGGCACTCCCCCCGTACTGACCCTCTGACAGTGCAGTGCAACCTCAATACTGACCCTCCAACAGTGAAGCACTCCCTCAGTTTTGATCCCCTGACAGTGCGGTACTCCCTTAGTACTGACCCCCTGACAGTGCAGCACTTCCTCAGTATTACCCCTCTGACAGTGCGGCACTCCCTCAGTACTGACCCACTGACAGTGCAGCACTTCCTCAGTACTGACTCTCTGACAGTGCAGCACTCCCTCAGTTCTGACCCTCTGACAGTGCAGCGCTCCCTCAGTACTGACCCTCTGACAGTGCAGCACTCCCTCAGTACTGACCATGTGACAGTGCAGCACTCCCTCAGTACTGACCCTCTGACAGTGCAGCATTCTCTCAGTACTGACCATGTGACAGTGCAGCACTCCCTCAGTACTGACTATGTGACAGTGCAGCACTCCCTCAGTACTGACCCTCTGACAGTGCAGCACTCCCTCAGTACTGACCATGTGACAGTGCAGCACTCCCTCAGTACTGACCATGTGACAGTGCAGCACTCCCTCAGTACTGACTATGTGACAGTGCAGCATTCCCTCAGTACTGGCCCTCTGACAGTGCAGCGCTCCCTCAGTACTGACCATGTGACAATGCAGCACTCTCTCAGTACTGACTCTCCGACAGTGCAGCAGTCGCTGAAAACAGACCCTCCAACATTACGGCACTCCCTCAGTACTGATCCTCCAACAGTGCGGTGATCCCTCAGTACTGACCCCCTGACAGTGCGGCACTCCCCCTGTACTGACCCTCTGACAGTGCAGTGCACCCTCAATACTGACCCTCCAACAGTGCAGCACTCCCTCAGTTTTGATCCCCTGACAGTGCGGCACTCCCTCAGTACTGACCCACTGACAGTGCAGCACTTCCTCAGTATTAACCCTCTGACAGTGCGGCACTCCCTCAGTACTGACCCACTGACAGTGCAGCACTTCCTCAGTACTGACCCTCTGACTTTGCAGCACTCCCTCAGTACTGACCCTCTGCCAGTGCAGCACTCCCTCAGTACTGACCCTCTGACAGTGCAGCACTCCCTCAGTACTGACCCTCTGACGGTGCCGCGCTCCCTCAGGACTGACCCTCCGACAGTGCTGCGCTCCCTCAGGTCTGACCCTCCGACAACGTGACGCTCCCTCAGTACAGATCCTCCAACCATGCAGCAGAGCCTCAGTACTGACCCTCTGACAGTGCAGCAGTCCCTCATTACCGACCCTCTGAGAGTGCAGCCTACCCTGTGTACTGACCCTCTGACAGTGCAGCAGTCCCTCAGTACTGACCCTCTGACAGTGCAGCGCTCCCTCAGTACAGATCCTCCGACAGTGCAGCACTCCCTCAGTACTGACCCTCTGACTGTGCAGCGCTCCCTCAGTACTGACCCTATGACAGTGCAGCACTCCCTCAGTACTGATCCTCCGACAGTGCAGCGCTCCCTCAGGACTGATCCCTCCGACAATGTGATCCTCCCTCAGTACTGATCCTCCAACACTGCAGTACACCCTCAGTACTGAACCCCTGGCAGTGCGTCACTCCCTGAGTAGTTGCCGTCTGACAGTGCAGCACTCCTCAGTACTGTTCTTCTGACAGTGCCGCACTCCTTAATACTGACCCTCCGACAGTGCATCCCTCCCTCAGTACTGATCCTCTGACAGTGCAGCACTCCCACAGTACTGATCTTCAGACAGTGCAGTACTCTCTCAGAATTGACCTTCCGACAGTACATCTTTCCCTCAGTACTGACCCTCCGTAAGTTCAGCACTCCCTCAGTACTGATCCTCCAACAGTGCGGTGCTCCTTCAGTACTGACCCTCCGACAGTGCAGCACACCCTCAGTACTGATCCTCCAACAGTGCGGTGCTCCTTCAGTACTGACCCTCCGACAGTGCAGTACTCCCTCAGTACTGACCCTCCGACAGTGCTGCACTCCCTCAGTACTGGCCCTCCGACAGTTCGGCACTCACTCAGTACTGACCCTCTGACAGTGCAGCACTCCCTCAGTACTGACCCTCTGACAGTGCAGCACTCCCTCAGTACTGACCCTCTGACAGTGCAGCACTCCCTCAGCATTGACCCTCTGACAGAGCAGCACTCCCTCAGTACAGACCCTCTGACAGTGTGGTATTCCCTCAGTACTGATGAACCGACAGTGCAGCGCCCCCTCAGTACTGACCCTCCGACAATGTGACGCTCCCTCATTACTGATCATTCAACAAAGCAGCACTCCCTAAGTACTGATCTTCTGACAGTGCGGCACTCCCTCAGTACTGACCCGCTGACAGTGCGGCACTCCCTCAGTACTGACCCTATGACAGTGCGGCACTCCATCAGTTCTGATACTCCGACAGTGTGGCACGCCCCCAGTACTGAAGCTCTGGCAGTGCGTCACTCCCTCATTACTGGACGTCTGACAGTGCAGCACTCCCTCTGTACTGATCTTCAGACAGTGCAGCCCTCTCTCAGAAGTGACCCTCCGACATTACGTCTTTGCCTCAGTACTGACCCTCCGTAAGTTCAGCACACCCTCAGTACTGATCCTCCAACAGTGCTGTGCTCCTTCAGTGCTGACCCTCCGACAGTGCAGCACTCCCTCAGTGCTGACTGTCTGACAGTGTGGTATTCCCTCAGTACTGACCCTCCGACAATGTGACGCTCCCTCAGTACTGATCATTCAACAATGCAGCACTCTCTAAATACTGATCTTCTGACAGTGCGGCAATTCCATAGTACTGTTGCTCTGACAGTGCAGCACTCCCTCAGTACTGATCCTCTGACAGTGCAGCCTTCCTGCAGCACTGAACCTCTGAAAGTGCAGCAACCCCTCAGTATTGATCCTCTGACAGAGCAACACACCCTCAGAATGGAACCACTGACAATGTGTCGCTCCCTGAGTACTGATCCTCCGACAATGCAGCACTCCCTATGTACCGATCCATTGACAGTGCAGCACTCCCTAAGTACTGACCCTCTGACAGTGCAGCACTCCCTCAGTACTGACCCTCTGACAGTGCAGCACTCCCTAAGTACTGACCCTCTGACAGTGCAGCACTCCCTAAGTACTGAACCTCTGACAGTGCAGCACTCCCTCAGTACTGGTCCCCTGACAGTGCAGCACTCCCTAAGTACTGACCCTCTGACAGTGCAGCACTCCCTCAGTACTGATCCTCTGACAGTGCAGCACATCCTCAGTACTGACCCTCTGACAGTACAGCACTCCCTCAGTAGTGACCCGCTGACAGTGCGGCACTCCCTAAGTACTGAACCTCTGACAGTGCAGCACTCCCTCAGTACTGGTCGCCTGACAGTGCAGCACTCCCTAAGTACTGACCCTCTGACAGTGCAGCACTCCCTCAGTACTGATCCTCTGACAGTGCAGCACATCCTCAGTACTGACCCTCTGACAGTACAGCACTCCCTCAGTACTGACCCTCTGACAGTGCAGCACTCCCTCAGTACTGACCCTCTGACAGTGTAGCACTCCTTCACTACTGACCCTCCGACAGTGCGGCACTCCCTCAGCACTGACCCTCTGTCAGTGCAGCACTCCCTCAGTACTGACCCTCTGACAGTGCAGCACTCCCTCAGTACTGACCCTATGATAGTGCAGCACTCCCTCAGTACTGACTGTCTGACAGAGCAACATTCCTCAGTACTGATCCTCAGACTGTGCAACACTCCCTCAGTACTGACCCTCCGACAATGTGACGCTCCCTCAGTACTGATCATTCAACAGTGCAGCACTCCCTCAGTACTGATCATTCGACAATGCAGCACTCCCTCAGTAGTGACCCTCTGACAGTGCGCCACTCCCTAAGTACTGAACCTCTGACAGTGCAGCACTCCCTCAGTACTGGTCCCCTGACAGTGCAGCACTCCCTCAGTACTGGTCCCCTGACAGTGCGGCACTCCCTCAGTACTGACCCTCTGACAGTGCAGCACTCCCTCAGTACTGGTCCCCTGACAGTGCAGCACTCCCTCAGTAGTGACCCTCCGACAGTGCAGCACTCCCTCAGTAGTGACCCTCCGACAGTGCAGCACTCCCTCAGTACTGACCTTCCGACATTGCGGCACTCCCTCAGTACTGACCCTCCTACTTTCCGGCACTCACTCAGTACTGACGCTCCGAAATGCAGTAATCCCTCAGTACAAATGCTCCAAAAGTGCAGCATTCCCTCTGTACCGATCCTCCAACAGTGCGGCGTTCCTTCCATACTGACCCCACGACATTGTGGCACTCCCTCAGTACTGACCCTCTGACAGTGCGGCACTCCCTCAGTACTGACTGTCTGACAGAGCAACATTCCTCAGTACTGATCCTCAGACTGTGCAACACTCCCTCAGTACTGACCCCACAACAGTGCGGCACTCCCTCAGTACTGACACTTTGACAGTGTGGGACACCCTCAGTACTCACCCTCCAGCAGTGCGGCACAACCCTAGTACTGACCATTCGAAATTGCAGCCCTCCCTCAGTACTGAACCTCTGACAGTGCTGCACTCCCTCAGTACTGACCCTCCGACAGTGCAGCCCTCCCTCAGTACTGAACCTCTGATAGAGCGGCACTCCCTCAGCACTGATTCTCTGACAAGTGCGGCGCTAACCTAGAACTGACCAACCGACAGTGCGGCACACCCTCAGTACTGATCATCAGACAATGCAGCACTCTCTCAGCATTCACACTGCGACAGTACAGCTTCCCCTCAGTACTGTCCCTCAGTCAGTTCAGCACTCCCTCAGTACTGATCCTCTGTCAGTTCAGCACTCCCTCAGCACTGACCCTCCGACAGTGCAGCACTGCCTCAGTACTGACCATGTGACAGTGCAGCAATCCCTCAGTCCTGACCCTTTGACAGTGCAGCACTCCCTCAGTACTGACCCTCTGACAGTGCAGCACTCCCTCAGTACTGACCCTCCGACAGTGCCGCACTCCCTCAGTACTGACCTTCTGACAGTGCAGCACTCGCTCAGTACTGACCCTCTGACAGTGCAGCACTCCCTCAGTACTGACCCTGCGAAAATGCAGCACCCCCACAGTACTGACCCTCTGACAGAAAAGCACTCCCTCAGTACTGTCCCTCCGACAGTGCTGCACTCCCTCAGTACTGACCCTACAACAGTGCGGCACTCCCTCGGTACTGATCCTCTGACATTGCGGCGCTCCCTCAGTACTGACGCTCTGGCAGTGCAGCGCTGCAACAGAACTGATCCTCCGAGAGTGTGGTACTGCCTCAGTAATGATCCTCTGACAGAGCGGCACTCCCTCAGCACTGATTCTCTGACAGTGCGGCGCTAACCTAGTACTGACCGACCGACAGATGGCACACCCTCAGTACTGATCATCAGACAGTGCAGCGCTCTCTCAGCATTCACACTCCGACAGTACAACTTCCCCTCAGTACTGTCCCTCAGTCAGTTCAGCACTCCCTCAGTGCTGATCCTCTGTCAGTTCAGCACTCCCAAAGTACTGACCCTCCGACAGTGCAGCACTCCCTCAGTGCTGATCCTCTGTCAGTTCAGCACTCCCACAGTACTGACCCTCCGACAGTGCAGCACTCCCTCAGTGCTGATCCTCTGTCAGTTCAGCACTCCCTCAGTACTGACCCTCCGACAGTGCAGCACTCCCTCAGTACTGACCCTGCGAAAGTGCAGCACTCCCTCAGCACTGACCCTCTGACAGTGCAGCACTCCCTCAGAACTGACCCTCTGACAGTGCAGCACTCGCTCAGTACTGACCCTCTGACAGTGCAGCACTCCCTCAGTACTGACCCTCCGATTGTGCAGCACTCCCTCAGTACTGACCCTCTGACAGTGCAGCACTCCCTCAGTACTGACCCTCTGACGGTACGGCACTCCCATAGTACTGACCCTCTGACAGTGCAGCACTCCCCAGTACTGATCCTCTGACAGTGCAGCACTCCCTCAGTACTGACCCTCTGACAATGCAGCACTCCCTCAGTACTGACCCACTGACAGTGTAGCACTCCTTCAGTACTGACATTCAGAAAGTGCAGCACTCCCTCAGTACTGACCCTCTGACAGTGCAGCACTCCCTCAGTACTGATCCTCTGACAGTGCAGCCTTCCTGCAGCACTGAACCTCTGAAAGTGCAGCAACCCCTCAGTATTGATCCTCTGACAGAGCAACACACCCTCAGAATGGAACCACTGACAATGTGTGGCTCCCTGAGTTCTGATCCTCCGACAATGCAGCACTCCCTATGTACCGATCCATTGACAGTGCAGCACTCCCTAAGTACTGACCCTCTGACAGTGCAGCACTCCCTCAGTACTGACCCTCTGACAGTGCAGCACTCCCTAAGTACTGACCCTCTGACAGTGCAGCACTCCCTAAGTACTGAACCTCTGACAGTGCAGCACTCCCTCAGTACTGGTCCCCTGACAGTGCAGCACTCCCTAAGTACTGACCCTCTGACAGTGCAGCACTCCCTCAGTACTGATCCTCTGACAGTGCAGCACATCCTCAGTACTGACCCTCTGACAGTACAGCACTCCCTCAGTAGTGACCCGCTGACAGTGCGGCACTCCCTAAGTACTGAACCTCTGACAGTGCAGCACTCCCTCAGTACTGGTCGCCTGACAGTGCAGCACTCCCTAAGTACTGACCCTCTGACAGTGCAGCACTCCCTCAGTACTGATCCTCTGACAGTGCAGCACATCCTCAGTACTGACCCTCTGACAGTACAGCACTCCCTCAGTACTGACCCTCTGACAGTGCAGCACTCCCTCAGTACTGACCCTCTGACAGTGTAGCACTCCTTCACTACTGACCCTTTGACAGTGCGGCACTCCCTCAGCACTGACCCTCTGTCAGTGCAGCACTCCCTCAGTACTGACCCTCTGACAGTGCAGCACTCCCTCAGTACTGACCCTATGATAGTGCAGCACTCCCTCAGTACTGACTGTCTGACAGAGCAACATTCCTCAGTACTGATCCTCAGACTGTGCAACACTCCCTCAGTACTGACCCTCCGACAATGTGACGCTCCCTCAGTACTGATCATTCAACAGTGCAGCACTCCCTCAGTACTGATCATTCGACAATGCAGCACTCCCTCAGTAGTGACCCTCTGACAGTGCGCCACTCCCTAAGTACTGAACCTCTGACAGTGCAGCACTCCCTCAGTACTGGTCCCCTGACAGTGCAGCACTCCCTCAGTACTGGTCCCCTGACAGTGCGGCACTCCCTCAGTAGTGACCCTCCGACAGTGCAGCACTCCCTCAGTACTGACCTTCCGACATTGCGGCACTCCCTCAGTACTGACCCTCCTACTTTCCGGCACTCACTCAGTACTGACGCTCCGAAATGCAGTAATCCCTCAGTACAAATGCTCCAAAAGTGCAGCATTCCCTCTGTACCGATCCTCCAACAGTGCGGCGTTCCTTCCATACTGACCCCACGACATTGTGGCACTCCCTCAGTACTGACCCTCTGACAGTGCGGCACTCCCTCAGTACTGACTGTCTGACAGAGCAACATTCCTCAGTACTGATCCTCAGACTGTGCAACACTCCCTCAGTACTGACCCCACAACAGTGCGGCACTCCCTCAGTACTGACACTTTGACAGTGTGGGACACCCTCAGTACTCACCCTCCAGCAGTGCGGCACAACCCTAGTACTGACCATTCGAAATTGCAGCCCTCCCTCAGTACTGAACCTCTGACAGTGCTGCACTCCCTCAGTACTGACCCTCCGACAGTGCAGCCCTCCCTCAGTACTGAACCTCTGATAGAGCGGCACTCCCTCAGCACTGATTCTCTGACAAGTGCGGCGCTAACCTAGAACTGACCAACCGACAGTGCGGCACACCCTCAGTACTGATCATCAGACAATGCAGCACTCTCTCAGCATTCACACTGCGACAGTACAGCTTCCCCTCAGTACTGTCCCTCAGTCAGTTCAGCACTCCCTCAGTACTGATCCTCTGTCAGTTCAGCACTCCCTCAGCACTGACCCTCCGACAGTGCAGCACTGCCTCAGTACTGACCATGTGACAGTGCAGCAATCCCTCAGTCCTGACCCTTTGACAGTGCAGCACTCCCTCAGTACTGACCCTCTGACAGTGCAGCACTCCCTCAGTACTGACCCTCCGACAGTGCCGCACTCCCTCAGTACTGACCTTCTGACAGTGCAGCACTCGCTCAGTACTGACCCTCTGACAGTGCAGCACTCCCTCAGTACTGACCCTGCGAAAATGCAGCACCCCCACAGTACTGACCCTCTGACAGAAAAGCACTCCCTCAGTACTGTCCCTCCGACAGTGCTGCACTCCCTCAGTACTGACCCTACAACAGTGCGGCACTCCCTCGGTACTGATCCTCTGACAGTGCGGCGCTCCCTCAGTACTGACGCTCTGGCAGTGCAGCGCTGCAACAGAACTGATCCTCCGAGAGTGTGGTACTGCCTCAGTAATGATCCTCTGACAGAGCGGCACTCCCTCAGCACTGATTCTCTGACAGTGCGGCGCTAACCTAGTACTGACCGACCGACAGATGGCACACCCTCAGTACTGATCATCAGACAGTGCAGCGCTCTCTCAGCATTCACACTCCGACAGTACAACTTCCCCTCAGTACTGTCCCTCAGTCAGTTCAGCACTCCCTCAGTGCTGATCCTCTGTCAGTTCAGCACTCCCACAGTACTGACCCTCCGACAGTGCAGCACTCCCTCAGTGCTGATCCTCTGTCAGTTCAGCACTCCCTCAGTACTGACCCTCCGACAGTGCAGCACTGCCTCAGTACTGACCCTGCGAAAGTGCAGCACTCCCTCAGTACTGAACCTCTGACAGTGCAGCACTCCCTCAGAACTGACCCTCTGACAGTGCAGCACTCCCTCAGTACTGACCCTCTGACAGTGCAGCACTCCCTCAGTACTGACCCTCCGATAGTGCAGCACTCCCTCAGTACTGACCCTCTGACAGTGCAGCACTCCCTCAGTACTGACCCTCTGACGGTACGGCACTCCCATAGTACTGACCCTCTGACAGTGCAGCACTCCCCAGTACTGATCCTCTGATAGTGCAGCACTCCCTCAGTACTGACCCTCTGACAATGCAGCACTCCCTCAGTACTGACCCACTGACAGTGTAGCACTCCTTCAGTACTGACATTCAGAAAGTGCAGCACTCCCTCAGTACTGACCCTCTGACAGTGCAGCACTCCCTCAGTACTGATCCTCTGACAGTGCAGCACGCCCTCAGTACTGACCCTCTGACAGTACAGCACTCCCTCAGTACTGACCCTCTGACAGTGCAGCACTCCCTCAGTACTGACCCTCTGACAGTGTAGCACTCCCTCAGTACTGACCCTTTGACAGTGCGGCACTCCCTCAGCACTGACCCTCTGTCAGTGCAGCACTCCCTCAGTACTGACCCTCTGACAGTGCAGCACTCCCTCAGTACTGACTGTCTGACGGAGCAACATTCCTCAGTACTGATCCTCACACTGTGCAACACTCCCTCAGTACTGACCCTCCGACAATGTGACGCTCCCTCAGTACTGATCATTCAACAGTGCAGCACTCCCTCAGTACTGATCATTCGACAATGCAGCACTCCCTCAGTAGTGACCCTCTGACAGTGCGGCACTCCCTAAGTACTGAACCTCTGACAGTGCAGCACTCCCTCAGTACTGGTCCCCTGACAGTGCTGCACTCCCTCAGTACTGACCCTCCGACAGTGCAGCCCTCCCTCAGTACTGAACCTCTGACAGTGCTACACTCCCTCAGTACTGACCCTCTGACAGAGCGGCACTCCCTCAGCACTGATTCTCTGACAAGTGCGGCGCTAACCTAGAACTGACCAACCGACAGTGCGGCACACCCTCAGTACTGATCATCAGACAATGCAGCACTCTCTCAGCATTCACACTGCGACAGTACAGCTTCCCCTCAGTACTGTCCCTCAGTCAGTTCAGCACTCCCTCAGTACTGATCCTCTGTCAGTTCAGCACTCCCTCAGCACTGACCCTCCGACAGTGCAGCACTGCCTCAGTACTGACCATGTGACAGTGCAGCACTCCCTCAGTCCTGACCCTCTGACAGTGCAGCACTCCCTCAGTCCTGACCCTCTGACAGTGCAGCACTCCCTCAGTACTGACCCTCTGACAGTGCAGCACTCCCTCAGTACTGACCCTCCGACAGTGCAGCACTCCCTCAGTACTGACCTTCTGACAGTGCAGCCCTCGCTCAGTACTGACCCTCTGACAGTGCAGCACTCCCTCAGTACTGACCCTGCGAAACTGCAGCACCCCCACAGTACTGACCCTCTGACAGAAAAGCACTCCCTCAGTACTGTCCCGCCGACAGTGCTGCACTCCCTCAGTACTGACCCTACAACAGTGCGGCACTCCCTCGGTACTGACTCTGACATTGCGGCGCTCCCTCAGTACTGACGCTCTGGCAGTGCAGCGCTGCAACAGAACTGATCCTCCGAGAGTGTGGTACTGCCTCAGTAATGATCCTCTGACAGAGCGGCACTCCCTCAGCACTGATTCTCTGACAGTGCGGCGCTAACCTAGTACTGACCGACCGACAGATGGCACACCCTCAGTACTGATCATCAGACAGTGCAGCGCTCTCTCAGCATTCACACTCCGACAGTACAACTTCCCCTCAGTACTGTCCCTCAGTCAGTTCAGCACTCCCTCCGTACTGATCCTCTGTCAGTTCAGCACTCCCAAAGTACTGACCCTCCGACAGTGCAGCACTCCCTCAGTGCTGATCCTCTGTCAGTTCAGCACTCCCACAGTACTGACCCTCCGACAGTGCAGCACTCCCTCAGTGCTGATCCTCTGTCAGTTCAGCACTCCCTCAGTACTGACCCTCCGACAGTGCAGCACTCCCTCAGTACTGACCCTGCGAAAGTGCAGCACTCCCTCAGCACTGACCCTCTGACAGTGCAGCACTCCCTCAGAACTGACCCTCTGACAGTGCAGCACTCGCTCAGTACTGACCCTCTGACAGTGCAGCACTCCCTCAGTACTGACCCTCCGATTGTGCAGCACTCCCTCAGTACTGACCCTCTGACAGTGCAGCACTCCCTCAGTACTGACCCTCTGACGGTACGGCACTCCCATAGTACTGACCCTCTGACAGTGCAGCACTCCCCAGTACTGATCCTCTGACAGTGCAGCACTCCCTCAGTACTGACCCTCTGACAATGCAGCACTCCCTCAGTACTGACCCACTGACAGTGTAGCACTCCTTCAGTACTGACATTCAGAAAGTGCAGCACTCCCTCAGTACTGACCCTCTGACAGTGCAGCACTCCCTCAGTACTGACCTTCTGACAGTGCAGCACTCCCTCAGTATTGACCCTCTGACAGTGCAGCACTCCCTCAGTACAGATCCTCTGACAGTGCAGTCCTCCCTCTGTTCTGACCCGCTGACAGTTCAGCGCTCCCTCAGTACTGATCCTCTGAAAGTGCAGCAATCCCTCAGTACTGATCATCTGACAGTGCAGCACTCCCTCAGTACTATCCCTCCGACAGTGCTGCACTCCCTCAGTACTAACCCTACAACAGTGCGGCGCTCCCTCAGTACTGACGCTCTGACAGTGCAGCGCTGCATCAGAACTGATCCTCCGAGAGTGTGGTACTGCCTCAGTAATGATCCTCTGACAGAGCGGCACTCCCTCAGCACTGATTCTCTGACAGTGCGGCGCTAACCTAGTACTGACCGACCGACAGATGGTACACCCTAAGTACTGATCATCAGACAGTGCAGCGCTTTCTCAGCATTCACACTCCGACAGTACAACTTCCCCTCAGTACTGTCCCTCAGTCAGTTCAGCAATCCCTCAGTACTGATCCTCTGTCAGTTCAGCACTCCCACAGTACTGACCCTCCGACAGTGCAGCACTCCCTCAGTGCTGATCCTCTGTCAGTTCAGCACTCCCTCAGTACTGACCATCTGACAGTGCAGTACTCCCTCAGTACTGACCCTCTGACAGTGCAGCATTCCCTCAGTACTGACCCACCGACAGTGCAGCACTCCCTCAGTACTGACCCTCTGACAGTGCAGCATTCCCTCAGTACTGACCCTCCGACAGTGCAGCACTCCCTCAGTACTGATCCTGCGAAAGTGCAGCACTCCCTCAGTACTGACCCTCTGACAGTGCAGCACTCCCTCAGTACTGACCCTCTGACAGTGCAGCACTCCCTCAATACTGACCCTCTGACAGTGCAGCATTCCCTCAGTACTGACCCACCGACAGTGCAGCACTCCCTCAGTACTGACCCTCTGACAGTGCAGCACTCCCTCAGTACTGACCCTCAGACGGTACGGCACTCCCATAGTGCTGACCCTCTGACAGTGCAGCACTCCCCAATACTGATCCTCTGACAGTGCAGCACTCCCTCAGTACTGACCCTCTGACAGTGCAGCACTCCCTCAGTAATGACCCTCTGACAGTGTGGCACTCCTTCAGTAATGACACTCCGAAAGTGCAGCACTCCTTCAGTACTGACCCTCTGACAGTGCAGCACTCCCTCAGTACTGACCCTCTGACAGTGCAGCACTCCCTCAATACTGATCATCTGACAGTGCAGCACCCCCTCAGTACTGACCCTCTGACAGTGCAGCACTCCCTCAGTATTGACCCTCTGACAGTGCAGCACTCCCTCAGTACTGATCCTCTGACAGTGCAGATCTCCCTCAGTACTGACCCTCCGACAGTGCAGCACTCCCTCAGTACTGACCCTGCGAAAGTGCAGCACTCCCTCAGTACTGAACCTCTGACAGTGCAGCACTCCCTCAGTACTGACCCTCTGACAGTGCAGCACTCCCTTAGTACTGACCCTCCGACAGTGCAACACTCCCTCAGTACTGACCCTCTGAGCGTGCAGCACTCCCTGAGTACTGACCCTCTGACAGTGCAGCACTCCCTCAGTACTGACCCTCCTAGAGTGCAGCACTCCCTCAGTACTGACCCTCTGACACTGTGGCACTCCTTCGGTACTGACACTCCGAAAGTGCAGCACTCCCTCAGTACTGACCCACTGACAGTGCAGCACTCCCTCAGTACAGACCCTCCGACAGTGCAGCACTCACTCAGTACTGTCCCTCTGACAGTGCGGCACACCCTCAGTACTGATCCACTGACAGTGTTGCACTCCCTCAGTACTGACCCTCCGACAGTATGGTACTCCCTCAGTACTGACACTCTGAAAGAGCAGTGCTCCCACAGCACTGAGGCTCCGACAGTGCAGCACACTCTCAGCACTGATCCTCTGATGGTGCAGCACTCCCTCAATACTGACTCTCTGACAGTGCTGCTCTCACTCAGTACTGCTACTCCGAAAATGCAGTGCTCTCTCAGCACTGATGCTCCGACAGTGCAGCACTCTCTCAGAATTGACACTCCGACAGGGCAGCACTCCCTCAGTAATGTCGCCCCGTCAGTTCAGCACTCCCTCAGTACTGATCCTCTACCACTGCGGCGCTCCCTCAGTACTGACTCTCTGACAATGCGGCACTCCCTCAGAACTCACCCTCCGGCAGTGCGGCACAAACTTAGTACTGACCATTCAACAGTACGGCAATCCCTAAGTGCTGACCATCCGACAGTGCAGCACTGCCTCAGTACTGACCCTACGACAGTGCAGCACTCCCTCAGTACTGACCCTCGGACACTGCAGCGCTCCCTCAGTACTGACCCTCCGACAGTGCTGCACTCCCTCAGTACTGACCCTCGGACACTGCAGCGCTCCCTTAGTAATGACCCTACGACAGTGCAGCACCCCCTCAGTACTGACCCACCGACAGTTCAGCACTCCCTCAGTACTGACCCTCTGACAGTGCAGCACTCCCTCAGTACTGACCCTCTGACAGTGCAGCAATCCCTCAGTACTGTCCCTCTGACAGTGCAGCACTCCCTCAGTACTGACCCTCTGACAGTGCGTCACTCCCTCATACTGACCCTCTGACAGTGCAGCACTCCCTCAGTACTGACCCTCGGACACTGCAGCGCTCCCTCAGTACTTATCCTCCGACAGTGCAGTGCTCTCTCAGTAATGACCCTCCGGCAGTGCGGCCCTCCCTCAGTACTGACCCACTGACTCCGCGGAACTCCCTCAGGAATGACCGTCTGGCAGTGCAACAATACTTCAGTACTGATCCTCTAACAGTGTGGCACTGCCTCAGTACTCACTCTCTGGCAGTGTGACACAACCCTAGTATTGACCCTCTGACAGTGCAGCACTCCCTACGTACTGATCCTTCGACAGTGCAACACTCCCTCAGAACTGACCCACTGACTGCGCGGAAATCCCTCAGTACTGAACCTCTGGCAGTATGTCACTCCCTCATTACTAACTGTCTGACAGTGCAGCAATCCTCAGTATTGACGCTCGGAGAGTGCAGCACTCCCTCAGTTCTGATCCTCTAACAGTGCCGTGTTCCCTCTGTACTCACCCTCCGGCAGTGCTACACAACCCTAGTACTGACCATTCGACAGTGTAGCACTCCCGAAGTACTGACGCTCTGACACTGTGGCACTCCTTCGGTACTGACACTCCGAAAGTGCAGCACTCCCTCAGTACTGACCCTCTGACAGTGCAGCACTCCCTCAGTACTGACCCACTGACAGTGCAGCACTCCCTCAGTACAGACCCTCCGACAGTGCAGCACTCAGTACTGTCCCTCTGACAGTGCGGCACACCCTCAGTACTGATCCACTGACAGTGTTGCACTCCCTCAGTACTGACCCTCCGACAGTATGGTACTCCCTCAGTACTGACACTCTGAAAGAGCAGTGCTCCCTCAGCACTGAGGCTCCGACAGTGCGGCACACTCTCAGTACTGATCCTCTGATGGTGCAGCACTCCCTCAATACTGACTCTCTGACAGTGCTGCACTCACTCAGTACTGATACTCCAAAAATGCAGTGCTCTCTCATCACTGATGCTCCGACAGTGCAGCACTCTCTCAGAATTGACACTCCGACAGGGCAGCACCCCCTCAGTACTGACCCACCGACAGTTCAGCACTCCCTCAGTACTGACCCTCTGACAGTGCAGCACTCCCTCAGTACTGACCCTCTGACAGTGCAGCAATCCCTCAGTACTCTCCCTCTGACAGTGCAGCACTCCCTCAGTACTGACCCTCTGACAGTGCGTCACTCCCTCATACTGACCCTCTGACAGTGCAGCACTCCCTCAGTACTGACCCTCGGACACTGCAGCGCTCCCTCAGTACTTATCCTCCGACAGTGCAGTGCTCTCTCAGTAATGACCCTCCGGCAGTGCGGCCCTCCCTCGGTACTGACCCACTGACTGCGCGGAACTCCCTCAGTACTCACCCTCCGGCAGTGCGGCCCTCCTTCGGTACTGACCCACTGACTCCGCGGAACTCCCTCAGGTATGACCGTCTGGCAGTGCAACAATACTTCAGTACTGATCCTCTAACAGTGTGGCACTCCCTCAGTACTCACTCTCCGGCAGTGTGACACAACCCTAGTACTGACCCTCTGACAGTGCAGCACTCCCTACGTACTGATCCTTCGACAGTGCAACACTCCCTCAGAACTGACCCACTGACTGCGCCGAACTCCCTCAGTACTGAACCTCTGGCAGTATGTCACTCCCTCATTACTAACTGTCTGACAGTGCAGCAATCCTCAGTATTGACGCTCGGAGAGTGCAGCACTCCCTCAGTTCTGATCCTCTAACAGTGCGGTGCTCCCTCTGTACTCACCCTCCGGCAGTGCGACACAACCCTAGTACTGACCATTCGACAGAGTAGCACTCCCGAAGTACTGACCCTCTGACAGTGCGGCAATCCCTCAGTACTGATCCTCTGACTGGGCGGCGCTCCCTCTGTACTGACTCTCCGACAGTGCGGCACTTTCTCAGTACTGACCCTCGGACAGTGTGGCACTCCTTCAGTAATGACCCTACAACAGTGCGGCACTCCCTCGGTACTGATCCTCTGACAGTGCGGCGCTCCCTCAGTACTGACGCTCTGACAGTGCAGCACTCCCTCAGTACTGACCCCCTGACAGTGCAGCACTCCCTCAGTACTGACCCTCTGACAGTGCAGCACTCCCTCAGTACTGACCCCCTGACAGTGCAGCACTCCCTCAGTATTGACCCTCTGACAGTGCAGCTCTCCCTCAGTACTGATCCTACGACAGTGCAGCACTCCCTCAGTACTGACCCCCTGACAGTGCAGCACTCCCTCAGTATTGACCCTCTGACAGTGCAGCTCTCCCTCAGTACTGATCCTACGACAGTGCAGCACTCCCTCAGTACTGACCCTCTGACAGTGCAGCACTCCCTCAGTACTGACTGTCTGACAGAGCAACATTCCTCAGTACTGATCCTCAGACTGTGCAACACTCCCTCAGTACTGACCCTCCGACAATGTGACGCTCCCTCAGTACTGATCATTCAACAGTGCAGCACTCCCTCAGTACTGATCATTCGACAATGCAGCACTCCCTCAGTAGTGACCCTCTGACAGTGCGCCACTCCCTAAGTACTGAACCTCTGACAGTGCAGCACTCCCTCAGTACTGGTCCCCTGACAGTGCTGCACTCCCTCAGTACTGACCCTCTGACAGTGCAGCACTCCCTCAGTACTGGTCCCCTGACAGTGCGGCACTCCCTCAGTAGTGACCCTCCGACAGTGCAGCACTCCCTCAGTACTGACCTTCCGACATTGCGGCACTCCCTCAGTACTGACCCTCCTACTTTCCGGCACTCACTCAGTACTGACGCTCCGAAATGCAGCATTCCCTCTGTACCGATCCTCCAACAGTGCGGCGTTCCTTCCATACTGACCCCACGACATTGTGGCACTCCCTCAGTACTGACCCTCTGACAGTGCGGCACTCCCTCAGTACTGACTGTCTGACAGAGCAACATTCCTCAGTACTGATCCTCAGACTGTGCAACACTCCCTCAGTACTGACCCCACAACAGTGCGGCACTCCCTCAGTACTGACACTTTGACAGTGTGGGACACCCTCAGTACTCACCCTCCAGCAGTGCGGCACAACCCTAGTACTGACCATTCGAAATTGCAGCCCTCCCTCAGTACTGAACCTCTGACAGTGCTACACTCCCTCAGTACTGACCCTCTGACAGTGCGGCGCTCCCTCAGTACTGACGCTCTGACAGTGCAGCGCTGCAACAGAACTGATCCTCCGAGAGTGTGGTACTGCCTCAGTAATGATCCTCTGACAGAGCGGCACTCCCTCAGCACTGATTCTCTGACAGTGCGGCGCTAACCTTGTACTGACCGACCGACAGATGGCACACCCTCAGTACTGATCATCAGACAATGCAGCACTCTCTCAGCATTCACACTCCGACAGTACAGCTTCCCCTCAGTACTGTCCCTCAGTCAGTTCAGCACTCCCTCAGTACTGATCCTCTGTCAGTTCAGCACTCCCTCAGCACTGACCCTCCTACAGTGCAGCACTGCCTCAGTACTGACCATGTGACAGTGCAGCAATCCCTCAGTCCTGACCCTTTGACAGTGCAGCACTCCCTCAGTACTGACCCTCTGACAGTGCAGCACTCCCTCAGTACTGACCCTCCGACAGTGCAGCACTCCCTCAGTACTGACCTTCTGACAGTGCAGCACTCGCTCAGTACTGACCCTCTGACAGTGCAGCACTCCCTCAGTACTGACCCTGCGAAACTGCAGCACCCCCACAGTACTGACCCTCTGACAGAAAAGCACTCCCTCAGTACTGTCCCTCCGACAGTGCTGCACTCCCTCAGTACTGACCCTACAACAGTGCGGCACTCCCTCGGTACTGATCCTCTGACATTGCGGCGCTCCCTCAGTACTGACGCTCTGGCAGTGCAGCGCTGCAACAGAACTGATCCTCCGAGAGTGTGGTACTGCCTCAGTAATGATCCTCTGACAGAGCGGCACTCCCTCAGCACTGATTCTCTGACAGTGCGGCGCTAACCTAGTACTGACCGACCGACAGATGGCACACCCTCAGTACTGATCATCAGACAGTGCAGCGCTCTCTCAGCATTCACACTCCGACAGTACAACTTCCCCTCAGTACTGTCCCTCAGTCAGTTCAGCACTCCCTCCGTACTGATCCTCTGTCAGTTCAGCAATCCCACAGTACTGACCCTCCGACAGTGCAGCACTCCCTCAGTGCTGATCCTCTGTCAGATCAGCAATCCCACAGTACTGACCCTCCGACAGTGCAGCACTCCCTCAGTGCTGATCCTCTGTCAGTTCAGCACTCCCTCAGTAATGACCCTCTGACAGTGTGGCACTCCTTCAGTAATGACACTCCGAAAGTGCAGCACTCCCTCAGTACTGACCCTCTGACAGTGCAGCACTCCCTCAGTACTGACCCTCTGACAGTGCAGCACTCGCTCAATACTGATCATCTGACAGTGCAGCACCCCCTCAGTACTGACCCTCTGACAGTGCAGCACTCCCTCAGTATTGACCCTCTGACAGTGCAGCACTCCCTCAGTACTGATCCTCTGACAGTGCAGCACTCCCTCAGTACTGACCCTCTGACAGTGCAGCACACCCTCAGAACTGATCCTCTGAAAGTGCAGCACTCCCTCAGTACTGATCCTCTGACAGTGCAGCACTCCCTCAGTACTGACCCCCTGACAGTGCAGCACTCCCTCAGTACTGATCCTCTGAAAGTGCAGCACTTCCTCAGTACTGACCCTCTGACAATGCAGCACTCCCTCAGTACTGACCCTCCGACAGTGCAGCACTCCCTCAGTACTGACCCTGCGAAAGTGCAGCACTCCCTCAGTACTGTCCCTCCGACAGTGCAGCACTCCCTCAATACTGACCCTGCGAAAGTGCAGCACTCCCTCAGTACTGACCCTCTGACAGTGCAGCACTCCCTCAGTACTGACCCTCTGACAGTGCAGCACTAACTCAGTACTGACCCTCTGACAGTGCAGCACTCCCTCAGTACTAACCTTCTGACAGTGCCGCACTCCCTCTGTACTGACCCTTTGACAGTGCAGCACTCCCTCAATACTGACCCTCTGACAGTGCAGCACTCCCTCAGTACTGACCCTCTGACCGTGCAGCACTCCCTCAGTACTGACCCTCTGACAGTGCAGCACTTCCTCAGTACTGACCCTCTGACAGTGCAGCACTCCCTCAGTACTGACCATCTGACAGTGCAGCACTCCCTCAGTACTGACCCTCTGACATTGCAGCACTTCCTCAGTACTGACCCTCTGACATTGCAGCACTCCCTCAGTACTGACCCTCTGACAGTGCCGCACTCCCTCAGTACTCACCCTCTGACAGTGCAGCACTCCCTCAGTACTGACCCTCTGACAGTGCAGCACTTCCTCAGTACAGACCCTCCGACAGTGCAGCACTCACTCAGTACTGTCCCTCTGACAGTGCGGCACACCCTCAGTACTGATCCACTGACAGCGTTGCATTCCCTCAGTACTGACCCTCCGACAGTATGGTACTCCCTCAGTACTTACATTCTGAAAGAGCAGTGCTCCCTCAGCACTGAGGCTCCGACAGTGCGGCACACTCTCAGTACTGATCCTCTGATGGTGCAGCACCCCCTCAATACTGACTCTCTGACAGTGCTGCACTCACTCAGTACTGATACTCCAAAAATGCAGTGCTCTCTCATCACTGATGCTCCGACAGTGCAGCACTCTCTCAGAATTGACACTCCGACAGGGCAGCACTCCCTCAGTACTGTCCCTCTGTTAGTTCAGCACTCCCTCAGTACTGATCATCTACCACTGCGGCGCTCCCTCAGTACTGACTCTCTGACAATGCCGCACTCCCTCAGAACTCACCCTCCGGCAGTGCGGCACAAACCTAGTACTGACCATTCAACAGTACGGCACTCCCTAAGTGCTGACCATCCGACAGTGCAGCACTGCCTCAGTACTGACCCTACGACAGTGCAGCACTCCCTCAGTACTGACCCTCGGACACTGCAGCGCTCCCTCAGTACTGACCCTACGACAGTGCGGCACTTCCTCAGGACTGACCCTCGGACAGAGTGGCACTCCTTCAGTAATGACCCAACAACAGTGCGGCACTCCCTCAGTACTGATCCTCTGACAGTGCAGCACTCCCTCAGTACTGATCCTCTGACAGTGCAGCACTCCCTCAGTACTGACCCTCCGACAGTGCAGCACTCCCTCAGTACTGACCCTGCGAAAGTGCAGCACTCCCTCAGTACTGACCCTACGAAAGTGCAGCACTCCCTCAGTACTGAACCTCTGACAGTGCAGCACTCCGTCAGTCTTGACCCTCTGACAGTGCAGCACTCCCTCAGTACTGACCCTCTGACAGTGCAGCACTCCCTCAGTACTGACCCTCCGACAGTGCAACACTCCCTCAGTACTGACCCTCTGACCGTGCAGCACTCCCTGAGTACTGACCCTCTGACAGTGCAGCACTCCCTCAGTACTGACACTCCGAAAGTGCAGCACTCCCTCAGTACTGACCCTCTGACAGTGCAGCACTCCCTCAGTACTGACCCACTGACAGTGCAGCACTCCCTCAGTACAGACCCTCCGACAGTGCAGCACTCCCTCAGTACTGACCCTCCGACAGTGCAGCACTCCCTCAGTACTGACCCTCTGACAGTGCAGCACTCCCTCAGTACTGACCCTCTGACAGTGCAGCACTCCCTCAGTACTGACCCTCCGACAGTGCAGCACTCCCTCAGTACTGACCCTGCGAAAGTGCAGCACTCCCTCAGTACTGAACCTCTGACAGTGCAGCACTCCCTCAGTACTCACCCTCTGACAGTGCAGCACTCCCTCAGTACTGACCCTCCGACTGTGCAACACTCCCTCAGTACTGACCGTCTGACAGTGCAGCACTCCCTCAGTACTGACCCTCCTAGAGTGCAGCACTCCCTCAGTACTGACCCTCTGACACTGTGGCACTCCTTCGGTACTGACACTCCGAAAGTGCAGCACTCCCTCAGTACTGACCCTCTGACAGTGCAGCACTCCCTCAGTACTGACCCACTGACAGTGCAGCACTCCCTCAGTACAGACCCTCCGACAGTGCAGCACTCACTCAGTACTGTCCCTCTGACAGTGCGTCACTCCCTCATACTGACCCTCTGACAGTGCAGCACTCCCTCAGTACTGACCCTCGGACACTGCAGCGCTCCCTCAGTACTTATCCTCCGACAGTGCAGTGCTCTCTCAGTAATGACCCTCCGGCAGTGCGGCCCTCCCTCAGTACTGACCCACTGACTCCGCGGAACTCCCTCAGGAATGACCGTCTGGCAGTGCAACAATACTTCAGTACTGATCCTCTAACAGTGTGGCACTGCCTCAGTACTCACTCTCTGGCAGTGTGACACAACCCTAGTACTGACCCTCTGACAGTGCAGCACTCCCTACGTACTGATCCTTCGACAGTGCAACACTCCCTCAGAACTGACCCACTGACTGCGTGGAAATCCCTCAGTACTGAACCTCTGGCAGTATGTCACTCCCTCATTACTAACTGTCTGACAGTGCAGCAATCCTCAGTATTGACGCTCGGAGAGTGCAGCACTCCATCAGTTCTGATCCTCTAACAGTGCCGTGTTCCCTCTGTACTCACCCTCCGGCAGTGCTACACAACCCTAGTACTGACCATTCGACAGTGTAGCACTCCCGAAGTACTGACGCTCTGACACTGTGGCACTCCTTCGGTACTGACACTCCGAAAGTGCAGCACTCCCTCAGTACTGACCCTCTGACAGTGCAGCACTCCCTCAGTACTGACCCACTGACAGTGCAGCACTCCCTCAGTACAGACCCTCCGACAGTGCAGCACTCACTCAGTACTGACCCTCTGACAGTGCAGCACTCCCTCAGTACTGACCCACTGACAGTGCAGCACTCCCTCAGTACAGACCCTCCGACAGTGCAGCACTCACTCAGTACTGTCCCTCTGACAGTGCGGCACACCCTCAGTACTGATCCACTGACAGTGTTGCACTCCCTCAGTACTGACCCTCCGACAGTATGGTACTCCCTCAGTACTGACACTCTGAAAGAGCAGTGCTCCCTCAGCACTGAGGCTCCGACAGTGCGGCACATTCTCAGTACTGATCCTCTGATGGTGCAGCACTCCCTCAATACTGACTCTCTGACAGTGCTGCACTCACTCAGTACTGATACTCCAAAAATGCAGTGCTCTCTCATCACTGATGCTCCGACAGTGCAGCACTCTCTCAGAATTGACACTCCGACAGGGCAGCACCCCCTCAGTACTGACCCTCTGACAATGCAGCACTCCCTCAGTACTGACCCACTGACAGTGTAGCACTCCTTCAGTACTGACATTCAGAAAGTGCAGCACTCCCTCAGTACTGACCCTCTGACTGTGCAGCACTCCCTCAGTACTGATCCTCTGACAGTGCAGCACGCCCTCAGTACTGACCCTCTGACAGTACAGCACTCCCTCTGTACTGACCCTCTGACAGTGCAGCACTCCCTCAGTAATGACCCTCTGACAGTGTAGCACTCCCTCAGTACTGACCCTTTGACAGTGCGGCACTCCCTCAGCACTTACCCTCTGTCAGTGCAGCACTCCCTCAGTACTGACCCTCTGACAGTGCAGCACTCCCTCAGTACTGACTGTCTGACAGAGCAACATTCCTCAGTACTGATCCTCAGACTGTGCAACACTCCCTCAGTACTGACCCTCCGACAATGTGACGCTCCCTCAGTACTGATCATTCAACAGTGCAGCACTCCCTCAGTACTGATCATTCGACAATGCAGCACTCCCTCAGTAGGGACCCTCTGACAGTGCGGCACTCCCTAAGTACTGAACCTCTGACAGTGCAGCACTCCCTCAGTACTGGTCCCCTGACAGTGCTGCACTCCCTCAGTACTGACCCTCCGACAGTGCAGCCCTCCCTCAGTACTGAACCTCTGACAGTGCTACATTCCCTCAGTACTGTCCCTCTGACAGAGCGGCACTCCCTCAGCACTGATTCTCTGACAAGTGCGGCGCTAACCTAGAACTGACCAACCGACAGTGCGGCACACCCTCATTACTGATCATCAGACAATGCAGCACTCTCTCAGCATTCACACTGCGACAGTACAGCTTCCCCTCAGTACTGTCCCTCAGTCAGTTCAGCACTCCCTCAGTACTGATCCTCTGTCAGTTCAGCACTCCCTCAGCACTGACCCTCCGACAGTGCAGCACTGCCTCAGTACTGACCATGTGACAGTGCAGCACTCCCTCAGTCCTGACCCTCTGACAGTGCAGCACTCCCTCAGTACTGACCCTCTGACAGTGTAGCACTCCCTCAGTACTGACCCTCCGACAGTGCAGCACTCCCTCAGTACTGACCTTCTGACAGTGCAGCACTCGCTCAGTACTGACCCTCTGACAGTGCAGCACTCCCTCAGTACTGACCCTGCGAAACTGCAGCACCCCCACAGTACTGACCCTCTGACAGAAAAGCACTCCCTCAGTACTGTCCCGCCGACAGTGCTGCACTCCCTCAGTACTGACCCTACAACAGTGCGGCACTCCCTCGGTACTGACTCTGACATTGCGGCGCTCCCTCAGTACTGACGCTCTGGCAGTGCAGCGCTGCAACAGAACTGATCCTCCGAGAGTGTGGTACTGCCTCAGTAATGATCCTCTGACAGAGCGGCACTCCCTCAGCACTGATTCTCTGACAGTGCGGCGCTAACCTAGTACTGACCGACCGACAGATGGCACACCCTCAGTACTGATCATCAGACAGTGCAGCGCTCTCTCAGCATTCACACTCCGACAGTACAACTTCCCCTCAGTACTGTCCCTCAGTCAGTTCAGCACTCCCTCCGTACTGATCCTCTGTCAGTTCAGCACTCCCACAGTACTGACCCTCCGACAGTGCAGCACTCCCTCAGTGCTGATCCTCTGTCAGTTCAGCACTCCCACAGTACTGACCCTCCGACAGTGCAGCACTCCCTCAGTGCTGATCCTCTGTCAGTTCAGCACTCCCTCAGTACTGACCCTCCGACAGTGCAGCACTCCCTCAGTACTGACCCTGCGAAAGTGCAGCACTCCCTCAGCACTGACCCTCTGACAGTGCAGCACTCCCTCAGAACTGACCCTCTGACAGTGCAGCACTCGCTCAGTACTGACCCTCTGACAGTGCAGCACTCCCTCAGTACTGACCCTCCGATAGTGCAGCACTCCCTCAGTACTGACCCTCTGACAGTGCAGCACTCCCTCAGTACTGACCCTCTGACGGTACGGCACTCCCATAGTACTGACCCTCTGACAGTGCAGCACTCCCCAGTACTGATCCTCTGACAGTGCAGCACTCCCTCAGTACTGACCCTCTGACAATGCAGCACTCCCTCAGTACTGACCCACTGACAGTGTAGCACTCCTTCAGTACTGACATTCAGAAAGTGCAGCACTCCCTCAGTACTGACCCTCTGACAGTGCAGCACTCCCTCAGTACTGACCTTCTGACAGTGCAGCACTCCCTCAGTATTGACCCTCTGACAGTGCAGCACTCCCTCAGTACAGATCCTCTGACAGTGCAGTGTTCCCTCTGTTCTGACCCGCTGACAGTGCAGCGCTCCCTCAGTACTGATCCTCTGAAAGTGCAGCAATCCCTTAGTACTGATCATCTGACAGTGCAGCACTCCCTCAGTACTATCCCTCCGACAGTGCTGCACTCCCTCAGTACTAACCCTACAACAGTGCGGCTCTCCCTCAGTACTGACGCTCTGACAGTGCAGCGCTGCATCAGAACTGATCCTCCGAGAGTGTGGTACTGCCTCAGTAATGATCCTCTGACAGAGCGGCACTCCCTCAGCACTGATTCTCTGACAGTGCGGCGCTAACCTAGTACTGACCGACCGACAGATGGTTCACCCTAAGTACTGATCATCAGACAGTGTAGCGCTTTCTCAGCATTCACACTCCGACAGTACAACTTCCCCTCAGTACTGTCCCTCAGTCAGTTCAGCAATCCCTCAGTACTGATCCTCTGTCAGTTCAGCACTCCCACAGTACTGACCCTCCGACAGTGCAGCACTCCCTCAGTGCTGATCCTCTGTCAGTTCAGCACTCCCTCAGTACTGACCCTCCGACAGTGCAGCACTCCCTCAGTACTGATCCTGCGAAAGTGCAGCACTCCCTCAGTACTGACCCTCTGACAGTGCAGCACTCCCTCAGTACTGACCCTCTGACAGTGCAGCACTCCCTCAATACTGACCCTCTGACAGTGCAGCATTCCCTCAGTACTGACCAACCGACAGTGCAGCACTCCCTCAGTACTGACCCTCTGACAGTGCAGCACTCCCTCAGTACTGACCCTCAGACGGTACGGCACTCCCATAGTGCTGACCCTCTGACAGTGCAGCACTCCCCAGTACTGATCCTCTGACAGTGCAGCACTCCCTCAGTACTGACCCTCTGACAGTGCAGCACTCCCTCAGTAATGACCCTCTGACAGTGTGGCACTCCTTCAGTAATGACACTCCGAAAGTGCAGCACTCCCTCAGTACTGACCCTCTGACAGTGCAGCACTCCCTCAGTACTGACCCTCTGACAGTGCAGCACTCCCTCAATACTGATCATCTGACAGTGCAGCACCCCCTCAGTACTGACCCTCTGACAGTGCAGCACTCCCTCAGTATTGACCCTCTGACAGTGCAGCACTCCCTCAGTACTGATCCTCTGACAGTGCAGCACTCCCTCAGTACTGACCCTCTGACAGTGCAGCACACCCTCAGAACTGATCCTCTGAAAGTGCAGCACTCCCTCAGTACTGATCCTCTGACAGTGCAGCACTCCCTCAGTACTGACCCCCTGACAGTGCAGCACTCCCTCAGTACTGATCCTCTGAAAGTGCAGCACTTCCTCAGTACTGACCCTCTGACAATGCAGCACTCCCTCAGTACTGACCCTCCAACAGTGCAGCACTCCCTCAGTACTGACCCTGCGAAAGTGCAGCACTCCCTCAGTACTGTCCCTCCGACAGTGCAGCACTCCCTCAATACTGACCCTGCGAAAGTGCAGCACTCCCTCAGTACTGACCCTCTGACAGTGCAGCACTCCCTCAGTACTGACCCTCTGACAGTGCAGCACTAACTCAGTACTGACCCTCTGACAGTGCAGCACTCCCTCAGTACTAACCTTCTGACAGTGCCGCACTCCCTCAGTACTGACCCTTTGACAGTGCAGCACTCCCTCAATACTGACCCTCTGACAGTGCAGCACTCCCTCAGTACTGACCCTCTGACCGTGCAGCACTCCCTCAGTACTGACCCTCTGACAGTGCAGCACTTCCTCAGTACTGACCCTCTGACAGTGCAGCACTCCCTCAGTACTGACCATCTGACAGTGCAGCACTCCCTCAGTACTGACCCTCTGACATTGCAGCACTTCCTCAGTACTGACCCTCTGACATTGCAGCACTCCCTCAGTACTGACCCTCTGACAGTGCCGCACTCCCTCAGTACTCACCCTCTGACAGTGCAGCACTCCCTCAGTACTGACCCTCTGACAGTGCAGCACTCCCTCAGTACAGCCCCTCCGACAGTGCAGCACTCACTCAGTACTGTCCCTCTGACAGTGCGGCACACCCTCAGTACTGATCCACTGACAGCGTTGCATTCCCTCAGTACTGACCCTCCGACAGTATGGTACTCCCTCAGTACTTACATTCTGAAAGAGCAGTGCTCCCTCAGCACTGAGGCTCCGACAGTGCGGCACACTCTCAGTACTGATCCTCTGATGGTGCAGCACTCCCTCAATACTGACTCTCTGACAGTGCTGCACTCACTCAGTACTGATACTCCAAAAATGCAGTGCTCTCTCATCACTGATGCTCCGACAGTGCAGCACTCTCTCAGAATTGACACTCCGACAGGGCAGCACTCCCTCAGTACTGTCCCTCTGTTAGTTCAGCACTCCCTCAGTACTGATCATCTACCACTGCGGCGCTCCCTCAGTACTGACTCTCTGACAATGCCGCACTCCCTCAGAACTCACCCTCCGGCAGTGCGGCACAAACCTAGTACTGACCATTCAACAGCACGGCACTCCCTAAGTGCTGACCATCCGACAATGCAGCACTGCCTCAGTACTGACCCTACGACAGTGCAGCACTCCCTCAGTACTGACCCTCGGACACTGCAGCGCTCCCTCAGTACTGACCCTACGACAGTGCGGCACTTCCTCAGGACTGACCCTCGGACAGAGTGGCACTCCTTCAGTAATGACCCAACAACAGTGCGGCACTCCCTCAGTACTGATCCTCTGACAGTGCAGCACTCCCTCAGTACTGATCCTCTGACAGTGCAGCACTCCCTCAGTACTGACCCTCTGACAGTGCAGCACTCCCTCAGTACTGACCCTCTGACAGTGCAGCACTCCCTCAATACTGACCCTCTGACAGTGCAGCACTCCCTCAGTACTGACCGTCAGACAGTGCAGCACTCCCTCAGTAGTGACCGTCAGACAGTGCAGCACTCCCTCAGTACTGATCCTCTGACAGTGTGGCACTCCCTCAGTACTGACCCTCTGACAGTGCGGTGCTAACCTAGTACTGACCGACCGACAGTGCGGCACTCCCTCAGTACTGATCATCAGACATGCACCACACCCTCAGTACTGATCATCAGACAGTGCAGCACTCTCTCAGCTTTGACACTCCGACAGTACAGCTTCCCCTCAGTACTGTCCCTCAGTCAGTTCAGAACTTTCTCAGTACTGTCCCTCAGTCAGTTCAGAACTCCCTCAGTACTGATCCTCAGACAGTGCAGCACTCCCTCAATACTGATCCTCTGTCAGTTCAGCACTCCCTCAGTACTGACCCTGCGACAGTGCAGCACTCCCTCATTACTGACCCTGCGAAAGTGCAGCACTCCCACAGTACTGACCCACTGACAGAGCAGCACTCCCTCAGTACTGTGCCTCCGACAGTGCTGCACTCCCTCAGTACTGACCCTACAACAGTACGGCACTCCCTCGGCACTGATCCTCTGACAATGCGGCGCTTCCTCAGTACTGACGCTCTGACAGTGCAGCGCTGCAACAGAACCGATCCTCCGAGAGTGTGGTACTGCCTCAGTAATGATACTCTGACAGAGCGGCACTCCCTCAGCACTGATTCTCTGACAGTGCGGCGCTAACCTAGTACTGACCATCCAACAGTGCGGCACACCCTCAGTACTGATCATCAGACCGTGCAGCACTCTCTCAGCATTCACACTCCGACAGTACAGCTTCCCCTCAGTACTGTCCCTCAGTCCGTTCAGCACTCCCACAGTACTGACCCTCCGACAGTGCAGCACACCCTCAGTGCTGATCCTCTGTCAGTTCAGCACTCCCTCAGTACTGACCCTTCGACAGTGCAGCACTCCCTCAGTACTGACCCTGTGAAAGTGCAGCACTCCCTCAGTACTGAACCTCTGACAGTGCAGCACTCCCTCAGTCTTGACCCTCTGACAGTGCAGCACTCCCTCAGTACTGACCCTCTGACAGTGCAGCACTCCCTCAGTACTGACCCTCCGACAGTGCAACGCTCCCTCAGTACTGACCCTCTGACCGTGCAGCACTCCCTGAGTACTGACCCTCTGACAGTGCAGCACTCCCTCAGTACTGACCCTCCGACAGTGCAGCACTCCCTCAGTACTGAACCTCTGACAGTGCAGCACTCCCTCAGTACTGACCCTCTGACAGTGCAGCACTCCCTCAGTACTGACCCTCTGACAGTGCAGCACTCCCTCAGTACTGACCCTCCGACAGTGCAACACTCCCTCAGTACTGACCCTCTGAGCGTGCAGCACTCCCTGAGTACTGACCCTCTGACAGTGCAGCACTCCCTCAGTACTGACCCTCCTAGAGTGCAGCACTCACTCAGTACTGTCCCTCTGACAGTGCGGCACACCCTCAGTACTGATCCACTGACAGTGTTGCACTCCCTCAGTACTGACCCTCCGACAGTATGGTACTCCCTCAGTACTGACACTCTGAAAGAGCAGTGCCCCCACAGCACTGAGGCTCCGACAGTGCAGCACACTCTCAGCACTTATCCTCTGATGGTGCAGCACTCCCTCAATACCGACTCTCTGACAGTGCTGCTCTCACTCAGTACTGATACTCCGAAAATGCAGTGCTCTCTCAGCACTGATGCTCCGACAGTGCAGCACTCTCTCAGAATTGACACTCCGACAGGGCAGCACTCCCTCAGTAATGTCACCCCGTCAGTTCAGCACTCCCTCAGTACTGATCCTCTACCACTGCGGCGCTCCCTCAGTACTGACTCTCTGACAATGCGGCACTCCCTCAGAACTCACGCTCCGGCAGTGCGGCACAAACTTAGTACTGACCATTCAACAGTACGGCAATCCCTAAGTGCTGACCATCCGACAGTGCAGCACTGCCTCAGTACTGACCCTACGACAGTGCAGCACTCCCTCAGTACTGACCCTCGGACACTGCAGCGCTCCCTCAGTACTGACCCTCCGACAGTGCTGCACTCCCTCAGTACTGACCCTCGGACACTGCAGCGCTCCCTTAGTAATGACCCTACGACAGTGCAGCACCCCCTCAGTACTGACCCACCGACAGTTCAGCACTCCCTCAGTACTGACCCTCTGACAGTGCAGCACTCCCTCAGTACTGACCCTCTGACAGTGCAGCAATCCCTCAGTACTGTCCCTCTGACAGTGCAGCACTCCCTCAGTACTGACCCTCTGACAGTGCGTCACTCCCTCATACTGACCCTCTGACAGTGCAGCACTCCCTCAGTACTGACCCTCGGACACTGCAGCGCTCCCTCAGTACTTATCCTCCGACAGTGCAGTGCTCTCTCAGTAATGACCCTCCGGCAGTGCGGCCCTCCCTCAGTACTGACCCACTGACTCCGCGGAACTCCCTCAGGAATGACCGTCTGGCAGTGCAACAATACTTCAGTACTGATCCTCTAACAGTGTGGCACTGCCTCAGTACTCACTCTCTGGCAGTGTGACACAACCCTAGTACTGACCCTCTGACAGTGCAGCACTCCCTACGTACTGATCCTTCGACAGTGCAACACTCCCTCAGAACTGACCCACTGACTGCGCGGAAATCCCTCAGTACTGAACCTCTGGCAGTATGTCACTCCCTCATTACTAACTGTCTGACAGTGCAGCAATCCTCAGTATTGACGCTCGGAGAGTGCAGCACTCCCTCAGTTCTGATCCTCTAACAGTGCGGTGTTCCCTCTGTACTCACCCTCCGGCAGTGCTACACAACCCTAGTACTGACCATTCAACAGTGTAGCACTCCCGAAGTACTGACGCTCTGACACTGTGGCACTCCTTCGGTACTGACACTCCGAAAGTGCAGCACTCCCTCAGTACTGACCCTCTGACAGTGCAGCACTCCCTCAGTACTGACCCACTGACAGTGCAGCACTCCCTCAGTACAGACCCTCCGACAGTGCAGCACTCCCTCAGTACTGACCCTCTGACAGTGCAGCACTCCCTCAGTACTGACCCACTGACAGTGCAGCACTCCCTCAGTACAGACCCTCCGACAGTGCAGCACTCACTCAGTACTGTCCCTCTGACAGTGCAGCACACCCTCAGTACTGATCCACTGACAGTGTTGCACTCCCTCAGTACTGACCCTCCGACAGTATGGTACTCCCTCAGTACTGACACTCTGAAAGAGCAGTGCTCCCTCAGCACTGAGGCTCCGACAGTGCGGCACACTCTCAGTACTGATCCTCTGATGGTGCAGCACTCCCTCAATACTGACTCTCTGACAGTGCTGCACTCACTCAGTACTGATACTCCAAAAATGCAGTGCTCTCTCATCACTGATGCTCCGACAGTGCAGCACTCTCTCAGAATTGACACTCCGACAGGGCAGCACCCCCTCAGTACTGACCCTCTGACAATGCAGCACTCCCTCAGTACTGACCCACTGACAGTGTAGCACTCCTTCAGTACTGACATTCAGAAAGTGCAGCACTCCCTCAGTACTGACCCTCTGACAGTGCAGCACTCCCTCAGTACTGATCCTCTGACAGTGCAGCACGCCCTCAGTACTGACCCTCTGACAGTACAGCACTCCCTCAGTACTGACCCTCTGACAGTGCAGCACTCCCTCAGTACTGACCCTCTGACAGTGTAGCACTCCCTCAGTACTGACCCTTTGACAGTGTGGCACTCCCTCAGCACTTACCCTCTGTCAGTGCAGCACTCCCTCAGTACTGACCCTATGATAGTGCAGCACTCCCTCAGTACTGACTGTCTGACAGAGCAACATTCCTCAGTACTGATCCTCAGACTGTGCAACACTCCCTCAGTACTGACCCTCCGACAATGTGACGCTCCCTCAGTACTGATCATTCAACAGTGCAGCACTCCCTCAGTACTGATCATTCGACAATGCAGCACTCCCTCAGTAGTGACCCTCTGACAGTGCGGCACTCCCTAAGTACTGAACCTCTGACAGTGCAGCACTCCCTCAGTACTGGTCCCCTGACAGTGCTGCACTCCCTCAGTACTGACCCTCCGACAGTGCAGCCCTCCCTCAGTACTGAACCTCTGACAGTGCTACACTCCCTCAGTACTGACCCTCTGACAGAGCGGCACTCCCTCAGCACTGATTCTCTGACAAGTGCGGCGCTAACCTAGAACTGACCAACCGACAGTGCGGCACACCCTCAGTACTGATCATCAGACAATGCAGCACTCTCTCAGCATTCACACTGCGACAGTACAGCTTCCCCTCAGTACTGTCCCTCAGTCAGTTCAGCACTCCCTCAGTACTGATCCTCTGTCAGTTCAGCACTCCCTCAGCACTGACCCTCCGACAGTGCAGCACTGCCTCAGTACTGACCATGTGACAGTGCAGCACTCCCTCAGTCCTGACCCTCTGACAGTGCAGCACTCCCTCAGTACTGACCCTCTGACAGTGTAGCACTCCCTCAGTACTGACCCTCCGACAGTGCAGCACTCCCTCAGTACTGACCTTCTGACAGTGCAGCACTCGCTCAGTACTGACCCTCTGACAGTGCAGCACTCCCTCAGTACTGACCCTGCGAAACTGCAGCACCCCCACAGTACTGACCCTCTGACAGAAAAGCACTCCCTCAGTACTGTCCCGCCGACAGTGCTGCACTCCCTCAGTACTGACCCTACAACAGTGCGGCACTCCCTCGGTACTGACTCTGACATTGCGGCGCTCCCTCAGTACTGACGCTCTGGCAGTGCAGCGCTGCAACAGAACTGATCCTCCGAGAGTGTGGTACTGCCTCAGTAATGATCCTCTGACAGAGCGGCACTCCCTCAGCACTGATTCTCTGACAGTGCGGCGCTAACCTAGTACTGACCGACCGACAGATGGCACACCCTCAGTACTGATCATCAGACAGTGCAGCGCTCTCTCAGCATTCACACTCCGACAGTACAACTTCCCCTCAGTACTGTCCCTCAGTCAGTTCAGCACTCCCTCAGTACTGATCCTCTGACAGTGCAGCACTCCCTCCGTACTGATCCTCTGTCAGTTCAGCACTCCCACAGTACTGACCCTCCGACAGTGCAGCACTCCCTCAGTGCTGATCCTCTGTCAGTTCAGCACTCCCACAGTACTGACCCTCCGACAGTGCAGCACTCCCTCAGTGCTGATCCTCTGTCAGTTCAGCACTCCCTCAGTACTGACCCTCCGACAGTGCAGCACTCCCTCAGTACTGACCCTGCGAAAGTGCAGCACTCCCTCAGCACTGACCCTCTGACAGTGCAGCACTCCCTCAGAACTGACCCTCTGACAGTGCAGCACTCGCTCAGTACTGACCCTCTGACAGTGCAGCACTCCCTCAGTACTGACCCTCCGATAGTGCAGCACTCCCTCAGTACTGACCCTCTGACTTTGCAGCACTCCCTCAGTACTGACCCTCTGACGGTACGGCACTCCCATAGTACTGACCCTCTGACAGTGCAGCACTCCCCAGTACTGATCCTCTGACAGTGCAGCACTCCCTCAGTACTGACCCTCTGACAATGCAGCACTCCCTCAGTACTGACCCACTGACAGTGTAGCACTCCTTCAGTACTGACATTCAGAAAGTGCAGCACTCCCTCAGTACTGACCCTCTGACAGTGCAGCACTCCCTCAGTACTGACCTTCTGACAGTGCAGCACTCCCTCAGTATTGACCCTCTGACAGTGCAGCACTCCCTCAGTACAGATCCTCTGACAGTGCAGTGTTCCCTCTGTTCTGACCCGCTGACAGTGCAGCGCTCCCTCAGTACTGATCCTCTGAAAGTGCAGCAATCCCTTAGTACTGATCATCTGACAGTGCAGCACTCCCTCAGTACTATCCCTCCGACAGTGCTGCCCTCCCTCAGTACTAACCCTACAACAGTGCGGCTCTCCCTCAGTACTGACGCTCTGACAGTGCAGCGCTGCATCAGAACTGATCCTCCGAGAGTGTGGTACTGCCTCAGTAATGATCCTCTGACAGAGCGGCACTCCCTCAGCACTGATTCTCTGACAGTGCGGCGCTAACCTAGTACTGACCGACCGACAGATGGTTCACCCTAAGTACTGATCATCAGACAGTGTAGCGCTTTCTCAGCATTCACACTCCAACAGTACAACTTCCCCTCAGTACTGTCCCTCAGTCAGTTCAGCACTCCCTCAGTGCTGATCCTCTGTCAGTTCAGCACTCCAACAGTACTGACCCTCCGACAGTGCAGCACTCCCTCAGTGCTGATCCTCTGTCAGTTCAGCACTCCCTCAGTACTGACCCTCCGACAGTGCAGCACTCCCTCAGTACTGATCCTGCGAAAGTGCAGCACTCCCTCAGTACTGACCCTCTGACAGTGCAGCACTCCCTCAGTACTGACCCTCTGACAGTGCAGCACTCCCTCAATACTGACCCTCTGACAGTGCAGCATTCCCTCAGTACTGACCCACCGACAGTGCAGCACTCCCTCAGTACTGACCCTCTGACAGTGCAGCACTCCCTCAGTACTGACCCTCAGACGGTACGGCACTCCCATAGTGCTGACCCTCTGACAGTGCAGCACTCCCCAGTACTGATCCTCTGACAGTGCAGCACTCCCTCAGTACTGACCCTCTGACAGTGCAGCACTCCCTCAGTAATGACCCTCTGACAGTGTGGCACTCCTTCAGTAATGACACTCCGAAAGTGCAGCACTCCCTCAGTACTGACCCTCTGACAGTGCAGCACTCCCTCAGTACTGACCCTCTGACAGTGCAGCACTCCCTCAATACTGATCATCTGACAGTGCAGCACCCCCTCAGTACTGACCCTCTGACAGTGCAGCACTCCCTCAGTATTGACCCTCTGACAGTGCAGCACTCCCTCAGTACTGATCCTCTGACAGTGCAGCACTCCCTCAGTACTGACCCTCTGACAGTGCAGCACTCCCTCAGTATTGACCCTCTGACAGTGCAGCACTCCCTCAGTACTGATCCTCTGACAGTGCAGCACTCCCTCAGTACTGACCCCCTGACAGTGCAGCACTCCCTCAGTACTGATCCTCTGAAAGTGCAGCACTTCCTCAGTACTGACCCTCTGACAATGCAGCACTCCCTCAGTACTGACCCTCCGACAGTGCAGCACTCCCTCAGTACTGACCCTGCGAAAGTGCAGCACTCCCTCAGTACTGACCCTCTGACAGTGCAGCACTCCCTCAGTACTGACCCTCTGACAGTGCAGCACTAACTCAGTACTGACCCTCTGACAGTGCAGCACTCCCTCAGTACTAACCTTCTGACAGTGCCGCACTCCCTCAGTACTGACCCTTTGACAGTGCAGCACTCCCTCAATACTGACCCTCTGACAGTGCAGCACTCCCTCAGTACTGACCCTCTGACCGTGCAGCACTCCCTCAGTACTGACCCTCTGACAGTGCAGCACTTCCTCAGTACTGACCCTCTGACAGTGCAGCACTCCCTCAGTACTGACCATCTGACAGTGCAGCACTCCCTCAGTACTGACCCTCTGACATTGCAGCACTTCCTCAGTACTGACCCTCTGACATTGCAGCACTCCCTCAGTACTGACCCTCTGACAGTGCCGCACTCCCTCAGTACTCACCCTCTGACAGTGCAGCACTCCCTCAGTACTGACCCTCTGACAGTGCAGCACTCCCTCAGTACAGACCCTCCGACAGTGCAGCACTCACTCAGTACTGTCCCTCTGACAGTGCGGCACACCCTCAGTACTGATCCACTGACAGCGTTGCATTCCCTCAGTACTGACCCTCCGACAGTATGGTACTCCCTCAGTACTTACATTCTGAAAGAGCAGTGCTCCCTCAGCACTGAGGCTCCGACAGTGCGGCACACTCTCAGTACTGATCCTCTGATGGTGCAGCACTCCCTCAATACTGACTCTCTGACAGTGCTGCACTCACTCAGTACTGATACTCCAAAAATGCAGTGCTCTCTCATCACTGATGCTCCGACAGTGCAGCACTCTCTCAGAATTGACACTCCGACAGGGCAGCACTCCCTCAGTACTGTCCCTCTGTTAGTTCAGCACTCCCTCAGTACTGATCATCTACCACTGCGACGCTCCCTCAGTACTGACTCTCTGACAATGCCGCACTCCCTCAGAACTCACCCTCCGGCAGTGCGGCACAAACCTAGTACTGACCATTCAACAGCACGGCACTCCCTAAGTGCTGACCATCCGACAATGCAGCACTGCCTCAGTACTGACCCTACGACAGTGCAGCACTCCCTCAGTACTGACCCTCGGACACTGCAGCGCTCCCTCAGTACTGACCCTACGACAGTGCGGCACTTCCTCAGGACTGACCCTCGGACAGAGTGGCACTCCTTCAGTAATGACCCAACAACAGTGCAGCACTCCCTCAGTACTGACCCACTGACAGAGCAGCACTCCCTCAGTACTGATCCTCTGACAGTCCAGCACTCCCTTAGTACTGACCCTCTGACAGTGCAGCACTCCCTCAGTACTGACCCTCTGACAGTGCAGCACTCCATCAATAATTGACACTCCGACAGTGCAGCACTCCCTCAGTACTGATCCTCTGACAGTGCAGCACTCCCTCAGTCCTGACCGTCAGACAGTGCATCAATCCCTCAGTACTGACCCTCTGACAGTGTGGCACTCCCTCAGTACTGACCCTCTGACAGTGCGGTGCTAACCTAGTACTGACCGACCGACAGTGCGGCACTCCCTCAGTACTGATCATCAGACATGCACCACACCCTCAGTACTGATCATCAGACAGTGCAGCACTCTCTCAGCTTTGACACTCCGACAGTACAGCTTCCCCTCAGTACTGTCCCTCAGTCAGTTCAGAACTTTCTCAGTACTGTCCCTCAGTCAGTTCAGAACTCCCTCAGTACTGATCCTCAGACAGTGCAGCACTCCCTCAATACTGATCCTCTGTCAGTTCAGCACTCCCTCAGTACTGACCCTGCGACAGTGCAGCACTCCCTCATTACTGACCCTGCGAAAGTGCAGCACTCCCACAGTACTGACCCACTGACAGAGCAGCACTCCCTCAGTACTGTGCCTCCGACAGTGCTGCACTCCCTCAGTACTGACCCTACAACAGTACGGCACTCCCTCGGCACTGATCCTCTGACAATGCGGCGCTTCCTCAGTACTGACGCTCTGACAGTGCAGCGCTGCAACAGAACCGATCCTCCGAGAGTGTGGTACTGCCTCAGTAATGATACTCTGACAGAGCGGCACTCCCTCAGCACTGATTCTCTGACAGTGCGGCGCTAACCTAGTACTGACCATCCAACAGTGCGGCACACCCTCAGTACTGATCATCAGACCGTGCAGCACTCTCTCAGCATTCACACTCCGACAGTACAGCTTCCCCTCAGTACTGTCCCTCAGTCCGTTCAGCACTCCCACAGTACTGACCCTCTGACAGTGCAGCACACCCTCAGTGCTGATCCTCTGTCAGTTCAGCACTCCCTCAGTACTGACCCTTCGACAGTGCAGCACTCCCTCAGTACTGACCCTGTGAAAGTGCAGCACTCCCTCAGTACTGAACCTCTGACAGTGCAGCACTCCCTCAGTCTTGACCCTCTGACAGTGCAGCACTCCCTCAGTACTGACCCTCTGACAGTGCAGCACTCCCTCAGTACTGACCCTCCGACAGTGCAACGCTCCCTCAGTACTGACCCTCTGACCGTGCAGCACTCCCTGAGTACTGACCCTCTGACAGTGCAGCACTCCCTCAGTACTGACCCTCCGACAGTGCAGCACTCCCTCAGTACTGAACCTCTGACAGTGCAGCACTCCCTCAGTACTGACCCTCTGACAGTGCAGCACTCCCTCAGTACTGACCCTCTGACAGTGCAGCACTCCCTCAGTACTGACCCTCCGACAGTGCAGCACTCCCTCAGTACTGACCCTGCGAAAGTGCAGCACTCCCTCAGTACTGAACCTCTGACAGTGCAGCACTCCCTCAGTACTGACCCTCTGACAGTGCAGCACTCCCTCAGTACTGACCCTCCTAGAGTGCAGCACTCCCTCAGTACTGACCCTCTGACACTGTGGCACTCCTTCGGTACTGACACTCCGAAAGTGCAGCACTCCCTCAGTACTGACCCTCTGACAGTGCAGCACTCCCTCAGTACTGACCCACTGACAGTGCAGCACTCCCTCAGTACAGACCCTCCGACAGTGCAGCACTCCCTCAGTACTGACCCTCTGACAGTGCAGCACTCCCTCAGTACTGACCCACTGACAGTGCAGCACTCCCTCAGTACAGACCCTCCGACAGTGCAGCACTCACTCAGTACTGACCCTCTGACACTGTGGCACTCCTTCGGTACTGACACTCCGAAAGTGCAGCACTCCCTCAGTACTGACCCTCTGACAGTGCAGCACTCCCTCAGTACTGACCCACTGACAGTGCAGCACTCCCTCAGTACAGACCCTCCGACAGTGCAGCACTCACTCAGTACTGTCCCTCTGACAGTGCGGCACACCCTCAGTACTGATCCACTGACAGTGCAACACTCCCTCAGAACTGACCCACTGACTGCGCCGAACTCCCTCAGTACTGAACCTCTGGCAGTATGTCACTCCCTCATTACTAACTGTCTGACAGTGCAGCAATCCTCAGTATTGACGCTCGGAGAGTGCAGCACTCCCTCAGTTCTGATCCTCTAACAGTGCGGTGCTCCCTCTGTACTCACCCTCCGGCAGTGCGACACAACCCTAGTACTGACCATTCGATAGTGTAGCACTCCCGAAGTACTGACCCTCTGACAGTGCGGCAATCCCTCATTACTGATCCTCTGACTGGGCGGCGCTCCCTCTGTACTGACTCTCCGACAGTGCGGCGCTTCCTCAGTACTGACCCTCGGACAGTGTGGCACTCCTTCAGTACTGACCCTACAACAGTGCGGCACTTCCTCGGTACTGATCCTCTGACAGTGCGGCGCTCCCTCAGTACTGACGCTCTGACAGTGCAGCGCTGCATCAGAACTGATCCTCCGAGAGTGTGGTACTGCCTCAGTAATGATACTCTGACAGAGCGGCACTCCCTCAGCACTGATTCTCTGACAGTGCAGCGCTAACCTAGTACTGACCTACCGACAGTGCGGCACACCCTCAGTACTGATCATCAGACAGTGCAGCACTCTCTCAGCATTCACACTCCGACAGTACAGCTTCCCCTGAGTACTGTCCCTCAGTCAGTTCAGCACTCCCTCAGTACTGATCCTCTGTCAGTTCAGCACTCCCTCAGCACTGACCCTCCGACTGTGCAGCACTCCCTCAGTACTGATCCTCTGTCAGTTCAGCACTCCCTCAGTACTGACCCTCCGACAGTGCAGCACACCCTCAGTACTGATCCTCTGTCAGTTCAGCACTCCCTCAGTACTGACCCTCTCACAGTGCAGCACACCCTCAGTGCTGATCATCTGTCAGTTCAGCACTCCCTCAGTACTGACCCTCTGACAGTGCAGCACTCCCTCAGTACTGACCCTCTGACAGTGCAGCACTCCCTCAGTACTGACCCTCTGACAGTGCAGCACTCCCTCAGTACTGACACTCCGACAGTTCAGCACTCACTCAGTACTGACCCTCTGACAGTGCAGCACTTCCTCAGTACTGACCCTCTGACGGTACGGCACTCCCATAGTACTGACCCTCTGACAGTGCAGCACGCCCCAGTACTGATCCTCTAATAGTGCAGCACTCCCTCAGTACTGACCCTCTGACAGTGTGGCACTCCCTCAGTACTGACCCTCCGACAGTGCAGCACTCCCTCAGTACTGACGCTCTGACAGTGCAGCACTCCCTCAGTACTGATCCTCTGAAAGTGCAGCACTCCCTCAGTACTGACCCTCTGACAGTGCAGCACACCCTCAGTACTGACCCTCTGACAGTGCTGCACTCCCTCGATACTGACTCTCTGACAGTGCAGCACTCCCTCAGTACTGACTGTCAGACAGTGCAGCACTCCCGCAGTACTGACCCTCTGACAGTGCAGCACTCCCTCAGTACTGATCCTCTGACAGTGTGGCACTCCCTCAGTACTGACCCTCTAACAGTGCGGCGCTAACCTAGTACTGACTGACCGACAGTGCGGCACTCCCTCAGTGCTGATCCTCTGTCAGTTCAGCACTCCCTCCGTACTGTCCCTCAGTCAGTTCAGCACACCCTCAGTACTGATCCTCTGACAGTGCAGCACTCCCTCAGTACTGACCCTCTGACAGTGCAGCGCTCCCTCAGTACTGACCCTCTGACAATGCAGCGCTCGCTCAGTACTTATCCTCCGACAGTGCAGTGCTCCCTCAGTACTTATCCTCCGACAGTGCAGTGCTCTCTCAGTACTGACCCTCCGGCAGTGCGGCCCTCCCTCAGTACTGACCCACTGACTGCGCGGAACTCCCTCAGTACTCACCCTCCGGCAGTGCGGCCCTCCCTCGGTACTGACCCACTGACTCCGCGGAACTCCCTCTGGAATGACCGTCTGGCAGTGCAACAATACTTCAGTACTGATCCTCTAACAGTGTGGCACTCCCTCAGTACTCACTCTCCGGCAGTGTGACACAACCCTAGTACTGACCCTCTGACAGTGCAGCACTCCCTACGTACTGATCCTTCGACAGTGCAACACTCCCTCAGAACTGACCCACTGACTGCGCCGAACTCCCTCAGTACTGAACCTCTGGCAGTATGTCACTCCCTCATTACTAACTGTCTGACAGTGCAGCAATCCTCAGTATTGACGCTCGGAGAGTGCAGCACTCCCTCAGTTCTGATCCTCTAACAGTGCGGTGCTCCCTCTGTACTCACCCTCCGGCAGTGCGACACAACCCTAGTACTGACCATTCGATAGTGTAGCACTCCCGAAGTACTGACCCTCTGACAGTGCGGCAATCCCTCATTACTGATCCTCTGACTGGGCGGCGCTCCCTCTGTACTGACTCTCCGACAGTGCGGCGCTTCCTCAGTACTGACCCTCGGACAGTGTGGCACTCCTTCAGTACTGACCCTACAACAGTGCGGCACTTCCTCGGTACTGATCCTCTGACAGTGCGGCGCTCCCTCAGTACTGACGCTCTGACAGTGCAGCGCTGCATCAGAACTGATCCTCCGAGAGTGTGGTACTGCCTCAGTAATGATACTCTGACAGAGCGGCACTCCCTCAGCACTGATCCACTGACAGTGTTGCACTCCCTCAGTACTGACCCTCCGACAGTATGGTACTCCCTCAGTACTGACACTCTGAAAGAGCAGTGCCCCCACAGCACTGAGGCTCCGACAGTGCAGCACACTCTCAGCACTTATCCTCTGATGGTGCAGCACTCCCTCAATACCGACTCTCTGACAGTGCTGCTCTCACTCAGTACTGATACTCCGAAAATGCAGTGCTCTCTCAGCACTGATGCTCCAACAGTGCAGCACTCTCTCAGAATTGACACTCCGACAGGGCAGCACTCCCTCAGTAATGTCACCCCGTCAGTTCAGCACTCCCTCAGTACTGATCCTCTACCACTGCGGCGCTCCCTCAGTACTGACTCTCTGACAATGCGGCACTCCCTCAGAACTCACCCTCCGGCAGTGCGGCACAAACTTAGTACTGACCATTCAACAGTACGGCAATCCCTAAGTGCTGACCATCCGACAGTGCAGCACTGCCTCAGTACTGACCCTACGACAGTGCAGCACTCCCTCAGTACTGACCCTCGGACACTGCAGCGCTCCCTCAGTACTGACCCTCCGACAGTGCTGCACTCCCTCAGTACTGACCCTCGGACACTGCAGCGCTCCCTTAGTAATGACCCTACGACAGTGCAGCACCCCCTCAGTACTGACCCACCGACAGTTCAGCACTCCCTCAGTACTGACCCTCTGACAGTGCAGCACTCTCTCAGTACTGACCCTCTGACAGTGCAGCAATCCCTCAGTACTGTCCCTCTGACAGTGCAGCACTCCCTCAGTACTGACCCTCTGACAGTGCGTCACTCCCTCATACTGACCCTCTGACAGTGCAGCACTCCCTCAGTACTGACCCTCGGACACTGCAGCGCTCCCTCAGTACTTATCCTCCGACAGTGCAGTGCTCTCTCAGTAATGACCCTCCGGCAGTGCGGCCCTCCCTCAGTACTGACCCACTGACTCCGCGGAACTCCCTCAGGAATGACCGTCTGGCAGTGCAACAATACTTCAGTACTGATCCTCTAACAGTGTGGCACTGCCTCAGTACTCACTCTCTGGCAGTGTGACACAACCCTAGTACTGACCCTCTGACAGTGCAGCACTCCCTACGTACTGATCCTTCGACAGTGCAACACTCCCTCAGAACTGACCCACTGACTGCGCGGAAATCCCTCAGTACTGAACCTCTGGCAGTATGTCACTCCCTCATTACTAACTGTCTGACAGTGCAGCAATCCTCAGTATTGACGCTCAGAGAGTGCAGCACTCCCTCAGTTCTGATCCTCTAACAGTGCCGTGTTCCCTCTGTACTCACCCTCCGGCAGTGCTACACAACCCTAGTACTGACCATTCGACAGTGTAGCACTCCCGAAGTACTGACGCTCTGACACTGTGGCACTCCTTCGGTACTGACACTCCGAAAGTGCAGCACTCCCTCAGTACTGACCCTCTGACAGTGCAGCACTCCCTCAGTACTGACCCACTGACAGTGCAGCACTCCCTCAGTACTGATCCTCTGACAGAGTGGCACTCCCTCAGTACTGACCCTCTAACAGTGCGGCGCTAACCTAGTACTGACTGACCGACAGTGCGGCACTCCCTCAGTACTGATCATCAGACATGCAGCACACCCTCAGTACTGATCATCAGACAGTGCAGCACTCTCTCAGCATTGACACTCCAACAGTACAGCTTCCCCTCAGTACTGTCCCTCAGTCAGTTCAGAACTCCCTTAGTACTGATCCTCTGACAGTGCAGCACTCCCTCAGTACTGATCCTCTGTCAGTTCAGCACTCCCTCAGTACTGACCCTCTAACAGAGCAGCACTCCCTCAGTACTGTCCCTCCGACAGTGCTGCACTTCCTCAGTACTGTCCCTACAACAGTGCGGCACTCCCTCGGTACTGATCATCTGACAGTGCGGCGCTCCCTCAGTACTGACGCTCTGACAGTGCAGCGCTGCAACAGAACTGATCCTCCGAGAGTGTGGTACTGCCTCAGTAATGATCCTCTGACAGAGCGGCACTCCCTCAGCACTGAATCTCTGACAGTGCGGCGCTAACCTTGTACTGACCGACCGACAGATGGCACACCCTCAGTACTGATCATCAGACAGTGCAGCGCTCTCTCAGCATTCACAGTCCGACAGTACAGCTTCCCCTCAGTACTGTCCCTCAGTCAGTTCAGCACTCCCTCAGTACTGATCCTCTGTCAGTTCAACACCCCACAGTACTGACCCTCCGACAGTGCAGCACTCCCGCAGTGCTGATCCTCTGTCATTTCAGCACTCCTTCAGTACTGACCCTCCGACAGTGCAGCACTCCCTCAGTACTGACCCTGCGAAAGAGCAGCACTCCCTCAGTACTGAACCTCTGACAGTGCAGCACTCCCTCAGTACTGACCCTCTGACAGTGCAGCACTCCCTCCGTACTGACCCTCCGACAGTGCAACACTCCCTCAGTACTGACCCTCTGACCGTGCAGCACTCCCTGGGTACTGACCCTCTGACGGTACGGCACTCCCATAGTACTGACCCACTGACAGTGCAGCACTCCCTCAGTACTGATCCTCTGAGAGTGCAGCACTCCCTCAGTACTGACCATCTGACAGTGCAGCACTCCCTCAGTACTGATCATCAGACAGTGCAGCACTCTCTCAGCATTGACACTCCAACAGTACAGCTTCCCCTCAGTACTGTCCCTCAGTCAGTTCAGAACTCCCTTAGTACTGATCCTCTGAGAGTGCAGCACTCCCTCAGTACTGATCCTCTGTCAGTTCAGCACTCCCTCAGTACTGACCCTCTGACAGAGCAGCATTCCCTCAGTACTGTCCCTCCGACAGTGCTGCACTTCCTCAGTACTGTCCCTGCAACAGTGCGGCACTCCCTCGGTACTGATCATCTGACAGTGCGGCGCTCCCTCAGTACTGATCATCAGACATGCAGCACACCCTCAGTACTGATCATCAGACAGTGCAGCACTCTCTCAGCATTGACACTCCAACAGTACAGCTTCCCCTCAGTACTGTCCCTCAGTCAGTTCAGAACTCCCTTAGTACTGATCCTCTGACAGTGCAGCACTCCCTCAGTACTGATCCTCTGTCAGTTCAGCACTCCCTCAGTACTGACCCTCTGACAGAGCAGCACTCCCTCAGTACTGTCCCTCCGACAGTGCTGCACTTCCTCAGTACTGTCCCTACAACAGTGCGGCACTCCCTCGGTACTGATCATCTGACAGTGCGGCGCTCCCTCAGTACTGACGCTCTGACAGTGCAGCGCTGCAACAGAACTGATCCTCCGAGAGTGTGGTACTGCCTCAGTAATGATCCTCTGACAGAGCGGCACTCCCTCAGCACTGATTCTCTGACAGTGCGGTGCTAACCTAGTACTGACCGACCGACAGATGGCACACCCTCAGTACTGATCATCAGACAGTGCAGCGCTCTCTCAGCATTCACACTCCGACAGTACAACTTCCCCTCAGTACTGTCCCTCAGTCAGTTCAGCACTCCCTCAGTACTGACCCTCCGACAGTGCAGCACACCCTCAGTACTGACCCTCTGACAGTGCAGCACTCCCTCAGTGCTGATCCTCTGTCAGTTCAGCACTCCCTCCGTACTGTCCCTCAGTCAGTTCAGCACACCCTCAGTACTGATCCTCTTACAGTGCAGCACTCCCTCAGTACTGACCCTCTGACAGTGCAGCGCTCCCTCAGTACTGACCCTCTGACAATGCAGCGCTCGCTCAGTACTTATCCTCCGACAGTGCAGCGCTCCCTCAGTACTTATCCTCCGACAGTGCAGTGCTCTCTCAGTACTGACCCTCCGGCAGTGCGGCCCTCCCTCAGTACTGACCCGCTGACTGCGCGGAACTCCCTCAGGAATGACCGTCTGGCAGTGCAACAATACTTCAGTACTGATCCTCTAACAGTGTGGCACTCCCTCAGTACTCACTCTCCGGCAGTGTGACACAACCCTAGTACTGACCCTCTGACAGTGCAGCACTCCCTACGTACTGATCCTTCGACAGTGCAACACTCCCTCAGAACTGACCCACTGACTGCGCCGAACTCCCTCAGTACTGAACCTCTGGCAGTATGTCACTCCCTCATTACTAACTGTCTGACAGTGCAGCAATCCTCAGTATTGACGCTCGGAGAGTGCAGCACTCCCTCAGTTCTGATCCTCTAACAGTGCGGTGCTCCCTCTGTACTCACCCTCCGGCAGTGCGACACAACCCTAGTACTGACCATTCGATAGTGTAGCACTCCCGAAGTACTGACCCTCTGACAGTGCGGCAATCCCTCATTACTGATCCTCTGACTGGGCGGCGCTCCCTCTGTACTGACTCTCCGACAGTGCGGCGCTTCCTCAGTACTGACCCTCGGACAGTGTGGCACTCCTTCAGTAATGACCCTACAACAGTGCGGCACTTCCTCGGTACTGATCCTCTGACAGTGCGGCGCTCCCTCAGTACTGACGCTCTGACAGTGCAGCGCTGCATCAGAACTGATCCTCCGAGAGTGTGGTACTGCCTCAGTAATGATACTCTGACAGAGCGGCACTCCCTCAGCACTGATTCTCTGACAGTGCGGCGCTAACCTAGTACTGACCTACCGACAGTGCGGCACACCCTCAGTACTGATCATCAGACAGTGCAGCACTCTCTCAGCATTCACACTCCGACAGTACAGCTTCCCCTGAGTACTGTCCCTCAGTCAGTTCAGCACTCCCTCAGTACTGATCCTCTGTCAGTTCAGCACTCCCTCAGCACTGACCCTCCGACTGTGCAGCACTCCCTCAGTACTGATCTTCTGTCAGTTCAGCACTCCCTCAGTACTGACCCTCCGACAGTGCAGCACACCCTCAGTACTGATCCTCTGTCAGTTCAGCACTCCCTCAGTACTGACCCTCTCACAGTGCAGCACACCCTCAGTGCTGATCATCTGTCAGTTCAGCACTCCCTCAGTACTGACCCTCTGACAGTGCAGCACTCCCTCAGTACTGACCCTCTGACAGTGCAGCACTCCCTCAGTACTGACCCTCTGACAGTGCAGCACTCCCTCCGTACTGACCCTCCGACAGTGCAACACTCCCTCAGTACTGACCCTCTGACCGTGCAGCACTCCCTGGGTACTGACCCTCTGACGGTACGGCACTCCCATAGTACTGACCCACTGACAGTGCAGCACTCCCTCAGTACTGATCCTCTGAGAGTGCAGCACTCCCTCAGTACTGACCATCTGACAGTGCAGCACTCCCTCAGTACTGATCATCAGACAGTGCAGCACTCTCTCAGCATTGACACTCCAACAGTACAGCTTCCCCTCAGTACTGTCCCTCAGTCAGTTCAGAACTCCCTTAGTACTGATCCTCTGAGAGTGCAGCACTCCCTCAGTACTGATCCTCTGTCAGTTCAGCACTCCCTCAGTACTGACCCTCTGACAGAGCAGCATTCCCTCAGTACTGTCCCTCCGACAGTGCTGCACTTCCTCAGTACTGTCCCTGCAACAGTGCGGCACTCCCTCGGTACTGATCATCTGACAGTGCGGCGCTCCCTCAGTACTGATCATCAGACATGCAGCACACCCTCAGTACTGATCATCAGACAGTGCAGCACTCTCTCAGCATTGACACTCCAACAGTACAGCTTCCCCTCAGTACTGTCCCTCAGTCAGTTCAGAACTCCCTTAGTACTGATCCTCTGACAGTGCAGCACTCCCTCAGTACTGATCCTCTGTCAGTTCAGCACTCCCTCAGTACTGACCCTCTGACAGAGCAGCACTCCCTCAGTACTGTCCCTCCGACAGTGCTGCACTTCCTCAGTACTGTCCCTACAACAGTGCGGCACTCCCTCGGTACTGATCATCTGACAGTGCGGCGCTCCCTCAGTACTGACGCTCTGACAGTGCAGCGCTGCAACAGAACTGATCCTCCGAGAGTGTGGTACTGCCTCAGTAATGATCCTCTGACAGAGCGGCACTCCCTCAGCACTGATTCTCTGACAGTGCGGTGCTAACCTAGTACTGACCGACCGACAGATGGCACACCCTCAGTACTGATCATCAGACAGTGCAGCGCTCTCTCAGCATTCACACTCCGACAGTACAACTTCCCCTCAGTACTGTCCCTCAGTCAGTTCAGCACTCCCTCAGTACTGACCCTCCGACAGTGCAGCACACCCTCAGTACTGACCCTCTGACAGTGCAGCACTCCCTCAGTGCTGATCCTCTGTCAGTTCAGCACTCCCTCCGTACTGTCCCTCAGTCAGTTCAGCACACCCTCAGTACTGATCCTCTTACAGTGCAGCACTCCCTCAGTACTGACCCTCTGACAGTGCAGCGCTCCCTCAGTACTGACCCTCTGACAATGCAGCGCTCGCTCAGTACTTATCCTCCGACAGTGCAGCGCTCCCTCAGTACTTATCCTCCGACAGTGCAGTGCTCTCTCAGTACTGACCCTCCGGCAGTGCGGCCCTCCCTCAGTACTGACCCGCTGACTGCGCGGAACTCCCTCAGTACTCACCCTCCGGCAGTGCGGCCCTCCCTCGGTACTGACCCACTGACTCCGCGGAACTCCCTCAGGAATGACCGTCTGGCAGTGCAACAATACTTCAGTACTGATCCTCTAACAGTGTGGCACTCCCTCAGTACTCACTCTCCGGCAGTGTGACACAACCCTAGTACTGACCCTCTGACAGTGCAGCACTCCCTACGTACTGATCCTTCGACAGTGCAACACTCCCTCAGAACTGACCCACTGACTGCGCCGAACTCCCTCAGTACTGAACCTCTGGCAGTATGTCACTCCCTCATTACTAACTGTCTGACAGTGCAGCAATCCTCAGTATTGACGCTCGGAGAGTGCAGCACTCCCTCAGTTCTGATCCTCTAACAGTGCGGTGCTCCCTCTGTACTCACCCTCCGGCAGTGCGACACAACCCTAGTACTGACCATTCGATAGTGTAGCACTCCCGAAGTACTGACCCTCTGACAGTGCGGCAATCCCTCATTACTGATCCTCTGACTGGGCGGCGCTCCCTCTGTACTGACTCTCCGACAGTGCGGCGCTTCCTCAGTACTGACCCTCGGACAGTGTGGCACTCCTTCAGTAATGACCCTACAACAGTGAGGCACTTCCTCGGTACTGATCCTCTGACAGTGCGGCGCTCCCTCAGTACTGACGCTCTGACAGTGCAGCGCTGCATCAGAACTGATCCTCCGAGAGTGTGGTACTGCCTCAGTAATGATACTCTGACAGAGCGGCACTCCCTCAGCACTGATTCTCTGACAGTGCGGCGCTAACCTAGTACTGACCTACCGACAGTGCGGCACACCCTCAGTACTGATCATCAGACAGTGCAGCACTCTCTCAGCATTCACACTCCGACAGTACAGCTTCCCCTGAGTACTGTCCCTCAGTCAGTTCAGCACTCCCTCAGTACTGATCCTCTGTCAGTTCAGCACTCCCTCAGCACTGACCCTCCGACTGTGCAGCACTCCCTCAGTACTGATCTTCTGTCAGTTCAGCACTCCCTCAGTACTGACCCTCCGACAGTGCAGCACACCCTCAGTACTGATCCTCTGTCAGTTCAGCACTCCCTCAGTACTGACCCTCTCACAGTGCAGCACACCCTCAGTCCTGATCATCTGTCAGTTCAGCACTCCCTCAGTACTGACCCTCTGACAGTGCAGCACTCCCTCAGTACTGACCCTCTGACAGTGCAGCACTCCCTCAGTACTGACCCTCTGACAGTGCAGCACTCCCTCAGTACTGACACTCCGACAGTTCAGCACTCACTCAGTACTGACCCTCTGACAGTGCAGCACTTCCTCAGTACTGACCCTCTGACGGTACGGCACTCCCATAGTACTGACCCTCTGACAGTGCAGCACGCCCCAGTACTGATCCTCTAATAGTGCAGCACTCCCTCAGTACTGACCCTCTGACAGTGTGGCACTCCCTCAGTACTGACCCTCCGACAGTGCAGCACTCCCTCAGTACTGACGCTCTGACAGTGCAGCACTCCCTCAGTACTGATCCTCTGAAAGTGCAGCACTCCCTCAGTACTGACCCTCTGACAGTGCAGCACACCCTCAGTACTGACCCTCTGACAGTGCTGCACTCCCTCGATACTGACTCTCTGACAGTGCAGCACTCCCTCAGTACTGACTGTCAGACAGTGCAGCACTCCCGCAGTACTGACCCTCTGACAGTGCAGCACTCCCTCAGTACTGATCCTCTGACAGTGTGGCACTCCCTCAGTACTGACCCTCTAACAGTGCGGCGCTAACCTAGTACTGACTGACCGACAATGCGGCACTCCCTCAGTGCTGATCCTCTGTCAGTTCAGCACTCCCTCCGTACTGTCCCTCAGTCAGTTCAGCACACCCTCAGTACTGATCCTCTGACAGTGCAGCACTCCCTCAGTACTGACCCTCTGACAGTGCAGCGCTCCCTCAGTACTGACCCTCTGACAATGCAGCGCTCGCTCAGTACTTATCCTCCGACAGTGCAGTGCTCCCTCAGTACTTATCCTCCGACAGTGCAGTGCTCTCTCAGTACTGACCCTCCGGCAGTGCGGCCCTCCCTCAGTACTGACCCACTGACTGCGCGGAACTCCCTCAGTACTCACCCTCCGGCAGTGCGGCCCTCCCTCGGTACTGACCCACTGACTCCGCGGAACTCCCTCTGGAATGACCGTCTGGCAGTGCAACAATACTTCAGTACTGATCCTCTAACAGTGTGGCACTCCCTCAGTACTCACTCTCCGGCAGTGTGACACAACCCTAGTACTGACCCTCTGACAGTGCAGCACTCCCTACGTACTGATCCTTCGACAGTGCAACACTCCCTCAGAACTGACCCACTGACTGCGCCGAACTCCCTCAGTACTGAACCTCTGGCAGTATGTCACTCCCTCATTACTAACTGTCTGACAGTGCAGCAATCCTCAGTATTGACGCTCGGAGAGTGCAGCACTCCCTAGTTCTGATCCTCTAACAGTGCGGTGCTCCCTCTGTACTCACCCTCCGGCAGTGCGACACAACCCTAGTACTGACCATTCGATAGTGTAGCACTCCCGAAGTACTGACCCTCTGACAGTGCGGCAATCCCTCATTACTGATCCTCTGACTGGGCGGCGCTCCCTCTGTACTGACTCTCCGACAGTGCGGCACACCCTCAGTACTGATCATCAGACAGTGCAGCACTCTCTCAGCATTCACACTCCGACAGTACAGCTTCCCCTGAGTACTGTCCCTCAGTCAGTTCAGCACTCCCTCAGTACTGATCCTCTGTCAGTTCAGCACTCCCTCAGCACTGACCCTCCGACAGTGCAGCACTCCCTCAGTACTGATCCTCTGTCAGTTCAGCACTCCCTCAGTACTGACCCTCCGACAGTGCAGCACACCCTCAGTACTGATCCTCTGTCAGTTCAGCACTCCCTCAGTACTGACCCTCTCACAGTGCAGCACACCCTCAGTGCTGATCATCTGTCAGTTCAGCACTCCCTCAGTACTGACCCTCTGACGGTACGGCACTCCCATAGTACTGACCCTCTGACAGTGCAGCACGCCCCAGTACTGATCCTCTAATAGTGCAGCACTCCCTCAGTACTGACCCTCTGACAGTGTGGCACTCCCTCAGTACTGACCCTCCGACAGTGCAGCACTCCCTCAGTACTGACGCTCTGACAGTGCAGCACTCCCTCAGTACTGACCCTCTGACAGTGCAGCACTCCCTCAGTACTGATCATCTGACAGTGCAGCACCCCCTCAGTACTGATCCTCTGACAGTGCAGCACTCCCTCAGTACTGATCCTCTGACAGTGCAGCACTCCCTCAGTACTGACCCTCTGACAGTGCAGCACACCCTCAGTACTGACCCTCTGACAGTGCTGCACTCCCTCGATACTGACTCTCTGACAGTGCAGCACTCCCTCAGTACTGACCCTCTGACAGTGCAGCACTCCCTCAGTACTGACCCACTGACAGTGCAGCACTCCCTCAGTACTGATCCTCTGACAGAGTGGCACTCCCTCAGTACTGACCCTCTAACAGTGCGGCGCTAACCTAGTACTGACTGACCGACAGTGCGGCACTCCCTCAGTACTGATCATCAGACATGCAGCACACCCTCAGTACTGATCATCAGACAGTGCAGCACTCTCTCAGCATTGACACTCCAACAGTACAGCTTCCCCTCAGTACTGTCCCTCAGTCAGTTCAGAACTCCCTTAGTACTGATCCTCTGACAGTGCAGCACTCCCTCAGTACTGATCCTCTGTCAGTTCAGCACTCCCTCAGTACTGACCCTCTAACAGAGCAGCACTCCCTCAGTACTGTCCCTCCGACAGTGCTGCACTTCCTCAGTACTGTCCCTACAACAGTGCGGCACTCCCTCGGTACTGATCATCTGACAGTGCGGCGCTCCCTCAGTACTGACGCTCTGACAGTGCAGCGCTGCAACAGAACTGATCCTCCGAGAGTGTGGTACTGCCTCAGTAATGATCCTCTGACAGAGCGGCACTCCCTCAGCACTGAATCTCTGACAGTGCGGCGCTAACCTTGTACTGACCGACCGACAGATGGCACACCCTCAGTACTGATCATCAGACAGTGCAGCGCTCTCTCAGCATTCACAGTCCGACAGTACAGCTTCCCCTCAGTACTGTCCCTCAGTCAGTTCAGCACTCCCTCAGTACTGATCCTCTGTCAGTTCAACACTCCCACAGTACTGACCCTCCGACAGTGCAGCACTCCCGCAGTGCTGATCCTCTGTCATTTCAGCACTCCTTCAGTACTGACCCTCCGACAGTGCAGCACTCCCTCAGTACTGACCCTGCGAAAGAGCAGCACTCCCTCAGTACTGAACCTCTGACAGTGCAGCACTCCCTCAGTACTGACCCTCTGACAGTGCAGCACTCCCTCCGTACTGACCCTCCGACAGTGCAACACTCCCTCAGTACTGACCCTCTGACCGTGCAGCACTCCCTGGGTACTGACCCTCTGACGGTACGGCACTCCCATAGTACTGACCCACTGACAGTGCAGCACTCCCTCAGTACTGATCCTCTGAGAGTGCAGCACTCCCTCAGTACTGACCATCTGACAGTGCAGCACTCCCTCAGTACTGATCATCAGACAGTGCAGCACTCTCTCAGCATTGACACTCCAACAGTACAGCTTCCCCTCAGTACTGTCCCTCAGTCAGTTCAGAACTCCCTTAGTACTGATCCTCTGAGAGTGCAGCACTCCCTCAGTACTGATCCTCTGTCAGTTCAGCACTCCCTCAGTACTGACCCTCTGACAGAGCAGCATTCCCTCAGTACTGTCCCTCCGACAGTGCTGCACTTCCTCAGTACTGTCCCTGCAACAGTGCGGCACTCCCTCGGTACTGATCATCTGACAGTGCGGCGCTCCCTCAGTACTGATCATCAGACATGCAGCACACCCTCAGTACTGATCATCAGACAGTGCAGCACTCTCTCAGCATTGACACTCCAACAGTACAGCTTCCCCTCAGTACTGTCCCTCAGTCAGTTCAGAACTCCCTTAGTACTGATCCTCTGACAGTGCAGCACTCCCTCAGTACTGATCCTCTGTCAGTTCAGCACTCCCTCAGTACTGACCCTCTGACAGAGCAGCACTCCCTCAGTACTGTCCCTCCGACAGTGCTGCACTTCCTCAGTACTGTCCCTACAACAGTGCGGCACTCCCTCGGTACTGATCATCTGACAGTGCGGCGCTCCCTCAGTACTGACGCTCTGACAGTGCAGCGCTGCAACAGAACTGATCCTCCGAGAGTGTGGTACTGCCTCAGTAATGATCCTCTGACAGAGCGGCACTCCCTCAGCACTGATTCTCTGACAGTGCGGCGCTAACCTAGTACTGACCTACCGACAGTGCGGCACACCCTCAGTACTGATCATCAGACAGTGCAGCACTCTCTCAGCATTCACACTCCGACAGTACAGCTTCCCCTGAGTACTGTCCCTCAGTCAGTTCAGCACTCCCTCAGTACTGATCCTCTGTCAGTTCAGCACTCCCTCAGCACTGACCCTCCGACAGTGCAGCACTCCCTCAGTACTGATCCTCTGTCAGTTCAGCACTCCCTCAGTACTGACCCTCCGACAGTGCAGCACACCCTCAGTACTGATCCTCTGTCAGTTCAGCACTCCCTCAGTACTGACCCTCTCACAGTGCAGCACACCCTCAGTGCTGATCATCTGTCAGTTCAGCACTCCCTCAGTACTGACCCTCTGACAGTGCAGCACTCCCTCAGTACTGACCCTCTGACAGTGCAGCACTTCCTCAGTACTGACCCTCTGACGGTACGGCACTCCCATAGTACTGACACTCCGACAGTGCAGCACGCCCCAGTACTGATCCTCTAATAGTGCAGCACTCCCTCAGTACTGACCCTCTGACAGTGTGGCACTCCCTCAGTACTGACCCTCCGACAGTGCAGCACTCCCTCAGTACTGACGCTCTGACAGTGCAGCACTCCCTCAGTACTGACCCTCTGACAGTGCAGCACTCCCTCAGTACTGATCATCTGACAGTGCAGCACCCCCTCAGTACTGATCCTCTGACAGTGCAGCACTCCCTCAGTACTGATCCTCTGACAGTGCAGCACTCCCTCAGTACTGACACTCTGACAGTGCAGCACACCCTCAGTACTGACCCTCTGACAGTGCTGCACTCCCTCGATACTGACTCTCTGACAGTGCAGCACTCCCTCAGTACTGACTGTCAGACAGTGCAGCACTCCCGCAGTACTGACCCTCTGACAGTGCAGCACTCCCTCAGTACTGATCCTCTGACAGAGTGGCACTCCCTCAGTACTGACCCTCTAACAGTGCGGCGCTAACCTAGTACTGACTGACCGACAGAGCGGCACTCCCTCAGTACTGATCATCAGACATGCAGCACACCCTCAGTACTGATCATCAGACAGTGCAGCACTCTCTCAGCATTGACACTCCAACAATACAGCTTCTCCTCAGTACTGTCCCTCAGTCAGTTCAGAACTCCCTTAGTACTGATCCTCTGACAGTGCAGCACTCCCTCAGTACTGATCCTCTGTCAGTTCAGCACTCCCTCAGTACTGACCCTCTAACAGAGCAGCACTCCCTCAGTACTGTCCCTCCGACAGTGCTGCACTTCCTCAGTACTGTCCCTACAACAGTGCGGCACTCCCTCGGTACTGATCATCTGACAGTGCGGCGCTCCCTCAGTACTGACGCTCTGACAGTGCAGCGCTGCAACAGAACTGATCCTCCGAGAGTGTGGTACTGCCTCAGTAATGATCCTCTGACAGAGCGGCACTCCCTCAGCACTGATTCTCTGACAGTGCGGCGCTAACCTTGTACTGACCGACCGACAGATGGCACACCCTCAGTACTAATCATCAGACAGTGCAGCGCTCTCTCAGCATTCACACTCCGACAGTACAGCTTCCCCTCAGTACTGTCCCTCAGTCAGTTCAGCACTCCCTCAGTACTGATCCTCTGTCAGTTCAACACTCCCACAGTACTGACCCTCCGACAGTGCAGCACTCCCGCAGTGCTGATCCTCTGTCATTTCAGCACTCCCTCAGTACTGACCCTCCGACAGTGCAGCACTCCCTCAGTACTGACCCTGCGAAAGAGCAGCACTCCCTCAGTACTGAACCTCTGACAGTGCAGCACTCCCTCAGTACTGACCCTCTGACAGTGCAGCACTCCCTCCGTACTGACCCTCCGACAGTGCAACACTCCCTCAGTACTGACCCTCTGACGGTACGGCACTCCCATAGTACTGACCCACTGACAGTGCAGCACTCCCTCAGTACTGATCCTCTGAGAGTGCAGCACTCCCTCAGTACTGACCATCTGACAGTGCAGCACTCCCTCAGTACTGACCCTCTGACAGTGCAGCACTCCCTCAGTACTGATCCTCTGAGAGTGCAGCACTCCCTCAGTACTGACCCTCTGACAGTGCAGCACTCCCTCAGTACTGACCCTCTGACAGTGCAGCACTCCCTCAGTACTGACCCTCAGACAGTACTGCACTCCATCAGCACTGATCCTCCAGCAGTGCGGTCCTCCCTCATTATTGATCCTCAGACAGTGCAGCACTCTCTCATCATTGACAGTCCGACAGTGCAGCTTCCCCTCAACATTGTCCATCTGTCAGTTCAGCACCCCTCAGTGCTGTCTCTCCGACAGCGCGTCACTCCCTCAGTACTGACCCTCTGACAGAGCGGCACTCCCTCAGCACTGATCCTCTGACAGTGCGGCGCTAACCTTGTACTGACCGACCGACAGATGGCACACCCTCAGTACTAATCATCAGACAGTGCAGCGCTCTCTCAGCATTCACACTCCGACAGTACAGCTTCCCCTCAGTACTGTCCCTCAGTCAGTTCAGCACTCCCTCAGTACTGATCCTCTGTCAGTTCAACACTCCCACAGTACTGACCCTCCGACAGTGCAGCACTCCCGCAGTGCTGATCCTCTGTCATTTCAGCACTCCCTCAGTACTGACCCTCCGACAGTGCAGCACTCCCTCAGTACTGACCCTGCGAAAGAGCAGCACTCCCTCAGTACTGAACCTCTGACAGTGCAGCACTCCCTCAGTACTGACCCTCTGACAGTGCAGCACTCCCTCCGTACTGACCCTCCGACAGTGCAACACTCCCTCAGTACTGACCCTCTGACGGTACGGCACTCCCATAGTACTGACCCACTGACAGTGCAGCACTCCCTCAGTACTGATCCTCTGAGAGTGCAGCACTCCCTCAGTACTGACCATCAGACAGTGCAGCACTCCCTCAGAACTGACCCTCTGACAGTGCAGCACTCCCTCAGTACTGATCCTCTGAGAGTGCAGTGCTCCCTCAGTACTGACCCTCTGACAGTGCAGCACTCCCTCAGTACTGACCCTCTGACAGTGCAGCACTCCCTCAGTACTGACCCTCAGACAGTACTGCACTCCATCAGCACTGATCCTCCAGCAGTGCGGTCCTCCCTCATTATTGATCCTCAGACAGTGCAGCACTCTCTCATCATTGACAGTCCGACAGTGCAGCTTCCCCTCAACATTGTCCATCTGTCAGTTCAGCACCCCTCAGTGCTGTCTCTCCGACAGCGCGGCACTCCCTCAGTACTGACCCTCTGACAGTGCAGCACTCCCTCAGCACTGATCCTCCGACAGCGCGGCACTCTCTCAGTACTTACTGTCCGACAGTGCGGCACACCCTCAGTACTGATCCTCCGACAGCGCGGCATTCTCTCAGTACTGACCCTCCGACAGTGCGGCACTCCCTCAGTACTGACTCTCCGACAGTGCGGGACTCTCTCAGTACTGACCCTCTGACAGTGCAGCACTCGCTCAGTACTGATCCTCTGACAGTGCAGCACTCCCTCAGTACTGACCCTCTGTCAGTTCAGCACTCCCTCAGTACTGTCCCTCCGACAGTGCTGCACTTCCTCAGTACTGACCCTACAACAGTGCGGCACTCCCTCGGTACTGATCCTCTGACAGTGCGGCGGTCCCTCAGTACTGACGCTCTGACAGTACAGCGCTGCAACAGAACTGATCCTCCGAGAGTGTGGTACTGCCTCAGTAATGATACTCTGACAGAGCGGCACTCCCTCAGCACTGATTCTTTGACAGTGCGGCGCTAACCTTGTACTGACCGACCGACAGATGGCACACCCTCAGTACTGATCATCAGACAGTGCAGCGTTCTCTCAGCATTCACACTCCGACAGTACAGCTTCCCCTCAGTACTGTCCCTCAGTCAGTTCAGCATTCCCTCAGTACTGACCCTCTGTCAGTTCAACACTCCCACAGTACTGAACCTCTGACAGTTCAGCACTCCCTCAGTACTGACCCTCCGACAGTGCAGCACTCCCTCAGTACTGACCCTGCGAAAGTGCAGCACTCCCTCAGTACTGAACCTCTGACAGTGCAGCACTCCCTCAGTACTGACCCTCTGACAGTGCAGCACTCCCTCAGTACTGATCCTCTGACATTGCAGCACTCCCTCAGTACTGACCATCTGACAGTGCAGCACTCCCTCAGTACTGACCCTCTGACAGTGCAGCACTCCCTCAGTACTGATCATCTGACAGTGCAGCACCCCCTCAGTACTGACCCTCTGACAGTGCAGCACTCCCTCAGTATTGACCCTCTGACGGTGCAGCACTCCCTCAGTACTGATCCTCTGACAGTGCAGCACTCCCTCAGTACTGATCTTCAGACAGTGCAGCAGTCTGTCCGAAGCGACCCTAGGACAGTACAGCTTTCCCTCAGTACTGACCCTCCGAAAGTGTAGCACTCCCTCAGTACTGACCCTCTGACAGTGCAGCACTCCCTCAGTACTGACCCTCTGACAGTGCAGCACTCCCTCAGTTCTGACCCTCTGACAGTGCTGCACTCCCTCACTACTGACCCTCTGACAGTGCTGCACTCCCTCAGTACTGACCCTCTGACAGTGCAGCATCCCCTCAGTACTGACCCTCAGACAGTACTGCACTCCATCAGCACTGATCCTCCAGCAGTGCTGTCCTCCCTCAGTATTGATCCTCAGACAGTGCAGCACTCTTTCATCATTGACAGTGCAACAGTGCAGCTTCCCCTCAACACTGTCCTTCTGTCAGTTCAGCAATCCCTCATTGCTGTCTCTCCGACAGCGCGGCACTCCCTCAGTACTGACCCTCTGACAGTGCAGCACTCCCTCAGTACTGATCCTCCGACAGCGCGGCACTCTCTCAGTACTGACTCTCCGACAGTGCGGCACTCCCTCAGTACTGATCCTCCGACAGCGCGGCACTCTCTCAGTACTGACCCTCCGACAGTGCTGCACTCTCTCAGTACTGATCCTCTGACAGTGCAGCAATCCCTCAGTACAGACCCCACGACAATGCGGCACTCCCTCAGTACTGACCTTGCGACAGTGCGGCACTGCCTCAGTACTGACCCTCTGACAGTGCAGCACACCCTCAGTACTGACCCTCTGATAATGCGGCGCTCCCTCAGTACTGACCCTCTGACAGTGCAGCAATCCCTCAGTACTGATCCTCTGACAGTGCAGCACTCCCTCAGTACTGACCCTCTGACAGTGCAGCACTCCCTCAGTACTGACCCTCTGGCAGTGCGGCACTCCCTCAGTACTGAATTTCCGACAGTGCAGCACTCCCTCAGTCCCTACCCTCAGACAGTGCAGCACTCCCTCATTACTGACCCTCTGACAGCGCAGCACTCCCTCAGTACTGATCCTCCGACAGTGTGGCACTCCCGCAACACTGACCCTCCAACAGAGTTGCGCTCTCTCAATACTGATCCTCCAACAGGACAGCACTAGCTCAGTACTGACCCTCCGACAGTGCAGCACTCCCTCAGTACTGATCTTCAGACAGTGCAGCACGCCCTCAGTACTGACCCTCCGACAGTGCGGCAAACCCTCAGTTCTGACCTTCCGACAGTGCAGCACTCCCTCAGTACTGATCCTCCGACAGTGTGGCACTCCCTCAGTACTGACCCTCCGACAGAGCGGCGCTCCCTCATTACTGATCCTCCGACAGGACAGCACTCCCTCAGTACTGATCTTGCGACAGTGCAGTGCTCCCTCTGTATTGATCCTCTGAGAGTGCTGTACTGCCTCAGTTTTGAATCACTGGCAGAGTGTTAATCCTTCAGTACTGATCCCCTAACATTGCGGCGCTCCCTCAGTACTGACCCTCCGACAGTGCAGCACTCCCTCAGTACTGACCCTCCGACAGTGCGGCGCTCCCTCAGTACTGATCGTCAGACTGTGCAGCACTCCCTCAGCGCTGACCCTACATCATTGAGATACGCCCTCAGTACTGACCCTCCGACAGTGTCGCACTCCATCAGTACTGACCTTCCGACAGTGCAGCACTCCCTCAGTACTAATGCTCTGACAGTCCAACACAGCCTCTGAACTGACCCACTGATGCATGGCACTCCCTCAGTACTGATCCTCTGACAGTGCGGCACTCCCTCAGTACTGATCCTCTGACAGTGCAGCACTCCCTCAGTACTGATCCTCTGACGGTGCTGCAATCCCTCGGTACTGACACTCCGACAGTGCAGCAGTCTCTCAGAAGTGACTGTCCAACAGTATAGCATTCGCTCAATACTGACCCTCTGACAGTGCAGCACTCCCTCAGTACAGACCCTCTGACAGTGCAGCACTCCCTCAGTACTGACCCTCCGACAGAGCGGCACTCCCTCAGTACTGATCCTCCGACAGTGCGGCATTCCCTCAGTACTGATCCTCTGACAGTGCAGCACACCCTCTGTACCGACCCTCCGACAGTGCAGCACTCCCTCACTACTGATCCTCTGACAGTGCGGCATTCCCTCAGTACTGACCCACCGACAGTGCAGCACTCCCTCAGTACTGACCCTCTGACAGTGCAGCACTCCCTCAGTACCTACCCTCTGACAGTGCAGCAATCCCTCAGTACTGATCCTCTGAAATTGCAGCACTCCCTCAGTACTGACACTCTGACAGTGCAACACTCCCTCAGTACTGACCCTCTGACAGTGCAGTAAACCCTCAGTACTGACCCTCTGACAGTGCAGCACTCCTTCAGTACTGACCGTCAGACAGTGCAGCACTCCCTCAGTACTGACTGTCAGACAGTGCAGCACTCCCTCAGTACTGATCCTCTGATAGTGCAGCACTCCCTCAGTACTGATCATCTGACAGTGCAGCACTCATCTCAGTACTGATCCTCTGACAGTGCAGCACTCCCTCAGTTCTGATCCTCTGACAGTGCAGCACTCCCTCAGTACTGATCCTCGGACAGTGCGGCAGTCCCTTAGTACTGACCCGCGGAGAGTGCGGCACTCCCTTAGTACTGACACCCGACAGTGCAGCACTCCCCCAGAACAGAACCTCCGACATTACAGCACTCTCTCAGTACTGACCCTCTGACAGTGCAGCGCTCCCTCAGTACTGATGTAGCAGTGTAGCACTCTATCCGAAGCGACCCTCGGACAGTACAGCTTTCCCTCAGTACTGACCCTCCGTCAGTTCAGCGCTCCCTCAGTACTGATCCTCCAAAGTGCGATGTTAGCTCAGCACTCAACCTCCGACAGTGCGGAATTCCCTCAGTACTGACCCTCTGACAGTGCTGCACTCCCTCAGTACTGATCTTCAGACAGTGCAGCAGTCTGTCCGAAGCGACCCTTGGACAGTTCAGCATTCCCTCACTACTGACCCTCCGACAGTGCAGCACTCCCTCAGTACTGACCCTCTGACAGTGCAACACTCCCTCAGTACTGACCCTCTGACAGTGCTGCACTCCCACAGTACTGACCCTCTGACAGTGCTGCACTCCCTCAGTACTGACCCTCTGACAGTGCAGCACTCCCTCAGTACTGACCCTCCGACAGTACTGCACTCCCTCAGTACTGATGCTCCCAAAGTGCAGTGCTCCATCAGCACTGATCCTCCAGCAGTGCGGTCCTCCCTCAGTATTGAGCCTCAGACAGTGCAGCACTCTCTCACCATTGACAGTCCGACAGTGCAGCTTCCCCTCAACAACGTCCATCTGTCAGTTCAGCAATTCCTCAGTGCTGTCCCTCCGACAGCGCGGCACTCTCTCAGTACTGACTCTCCGACAGTGCGGCACTCCCTCAGTACTGACTCTCCGACAGTGCGGCACTCCCTCAGTACTGACCCTCTGACAGTGCAGCACTCCCTCAGTACTGATCCTCCGACAGTGCAGCACTCCCTCAGTGCTGATCCTCTGGCAGCGCAGCACTCCCTCAGTACTGACCCCCCTGACAGTGCGGCACTCCCTCAGTACTGACCCTCTGACAGTGCAGCACTCCCTCAGTACTGACCCTTCGACAGTGCAGCACTCCCTCAGTACTGATGCTCCAACAGTGCAGCACTCCCTCAGTACTGACCCTCTAACAGGGCAGCACTCCCTCAGTACTGATGCTCCAACAGTGCAGCACTCCCTCAGTACTGATCCTCTGACAGTGCAGCACTCCCTCAGAACAGACCCTCCGACATTGCAGCACTCTCTCAGTACTGATCCTCTGACAGTGCAGCGCTCCCTCAGTACTGATGTAGCATTGTAGCACTCTATCCGAAGCGACCCTCGCACAGTACAGCTTTCCCTCAGTACTGACCCTCCGTCAGTTCAGCGCTCCCTCAGTACTGATCCTCCAAAGTGCGATGTTAGCTCAGCACTCACCCTCCGACAGTGCGGAATTCCCTCAGTACTGACCCTCTGACAGTGCAGCACTTCCTCAGTACTGAACCTCTGACAGTGCAGCACTCCCTCAGTTCTGATCCTCTGACAGTGCAGCACTCCCTCAGTACTGATCCTCGGACAGTGCGGCACTCCCTTAGCACTGACCCGCGGAGAGTGCGGCACTCCCTTAGTACTGACACCCGACAGTGCAGCACTCCCCCAGAACAGAACCTCCGACATTACAGCACTCTCTCAGTACTGACCCTCTGACAGTGCAGCGCTCCCTCAGTACTGATGTAGCAGTGTAGCACTCTATCCGAAGCGACCCTCGGACAGTACAGCTTTCCCTCAGTACTGACCCTCCGTCAGTTCAGCGCTCCCTCAGTACTGATCCTCCAAAGTGCGATGTTAGCTCAGCATTCAACCTCCGACAGTGCGGAATTCCCTCAGTACTGACCCTCTGACAGTGCTGCACTCCCTCAGTACTGATCTTCAGACAGTGCAGCAGTCTGTCCGAAGCGACCCTTGGACAGTACAGCATTCCCTCACTACTGACCCTCCGACAGTGCAGCACTCCCTCAGTACTGACCCTCTGACAGTGCAACATTCCCTCAGTACTGACCCTCTGACAGTGCTGCACTCCCACAGTACTGACCCTCTGACAGTGCTGCACTCCCTCAGTACTGACCCTCTGACAGTGCAGCACTCCCTCAGTACTGACCCTCTGACAGTACTGCACTCCCTCAGTACTGATGCTCCCAAAGTGCAGTGCTCCATCAGCACTGATCCTCCAGCAGTGCGGTCCTCCCTCAGTATTGAGCCTCAGACAGTGCAGCACTCTCTCACCATTGACAGTCCTACAGTGCAGCTTCCCCTCAACAACGTCCATCTGTCAGTTCAGCAATTCCTCAGTGCTGTCCCTCCGACAGCGCGGCACTCTCTCAGTACTGACTCTCCGACAGTGCGGCACTCCCTCAGTACTGACTCTCCGACAGTGCGGCACTCCCTCAGTACTGACCCTCTGACAGTGCAGCACTCCCTCAGTACTGATCCTCCGACAGTGCAGCACTCCCTCAGTACTGATCCTCTGGCAGCGCAGCACTCCCTCAGTACTGACCCCCCTGACAGTGCGGCACTCCCTCATTTCTGACCCTCTGACAGTGCAGCACTCCCTCAGTACTGACGCTTCGACAGTGCAGCACTCCCTCAGTACTGATCCTCCGACAGTGCAGCACTCCCTCAGTACTGATCCTCTGGCAGCGCAGCACTCCCTCAGTACTGACCCCCCTGACAGTGCGGCACTCCCTCATTTCTGACCCTCTGACAGTGCAGCACTCCCTCAGTACTGACGCTTCGACAGTGCAGCACTCCGTCAGTACTGATGCTCCAACAGTGCAGCACTCCCTCAGTACTGACCCTCTAACAGGGCAGCACTCCCTCAGTACTGATGCTCCAACAGTGCAGCACTCCCTCAGTACTGATCCTCCGACAGTGCGGCATTCCCTCAGTACTGATCCTCTGACAGTGCAGCACACCCTCTGTACCGACCCTCCGACAGTGCAGCACTCCCTCACTACTGATCCTCTGACAGTGCGGCATTCCCTCAGTACTGACCCACCGACAGTGCAGCACTCCCTCAGTACTGACCCTCTGACAGTGCAGCACTCCCTCAGTACCTACCCTCTGACAGTGCAGCAATCCCTCAGTACTGATCCTCTGAAATTGCAGCACTCCCTCAGTACTGACACTCTGACAGTGCAACACTCCCTCAGTACTGACCCTCTGACAGTGCAGTAAACCCTCAGTACTGACCCTCTGACAGTGCAGCACTCCTTCAGTACTGACCGTCAGACAGTGCAGCACTCCCTCAGTACTGACTGTCAGACAGTGCAGCACTCCCTCAGTACTGATCCTCTGATAGTGCAGCACTCCCTCAGTACTGATCATCTGACAGTGCAGCACTCATCTCAGTACTGATCCTCTGACAGTGCAGCACTCCCTCAGTTCTGATCCTCTGACAGTGCAGCACTCCCTCAGTACTGATCCTCGGACAGTGCGGCACTCCCTTAGTACTGACCCGCGGAGAGTGCGGCACTCCCTTAGTACTGACACCCGACAGTGCAGCACTCCCCCAGAACAGAACCTCCGACATTACAGCACTCTCTCAGTACTGACCCTCTGACAGTGCAGCGCTCCCTCAGTACTGATGTAGCAGTGTAGCACTCTATCCGAAGCGACCCTCGGACAGTACAGCTTTCCCTCAGTACTGACCCTCCGTCAGTTCAGCGCTCCCTCAGTACTGATCCTCCAAAGTGCGATGTTAGCTCAGCACTCAACCTCCGACAGTGCGGAATTCCCTCAGTACTGACCCTCTGACAGTGCTGCACTCCCTCAGTACTGATCTTCAGACAGTGCAGCAGTCTGTCCGAAGCGACCCTTGGACAGTTCAGCATTCCCTCACTACTGACCCTCCGACAGTGCAGCACTCCCTCAGTACTGACCCTCTGACAGTGCAACACTCCCTCAGTACTGACCCTCTGACAGTGCTGCACTCCCACAGTACTGACCCTCTGACAGTGCTGCACTCCCTCAGTACTGACCCTCTGACAGTGCAGCACTCCCTCAGTACTGACCCTCCGACAGTACTGCACTCCCTCAGTACTGATGCTCCCAAAGTGCAGTGCTCCATCAGCACTGATCCTCCAGCAGTGCGGTCCTCCCTCAGTATTGAGCCTCAGACAGTGCAGCACTCTCTCACCATTGACAGTCCGACAGTGCAGCTTCCCCTCAACAACGTCCATCTGTCAGTTCAGCAATTCCTCAGTGCTGTCCCTCCGACAGCGCGGCACTCTCTCAGTACTGACTCTCCGACAGTGCGGCACTCCCTCAGTACTGACTCTCCGACAGTGCGGCACTCCCTCAGTACTGACCCTCTGACAGTGCAGCACTCCCTCAGTACTGATCCTCCGACAGTGCAGCACTCCCTCAGTGCTGATCCTCTGGCAGCGCAGCACTCCCTCAGTACTGACCCCCCTGACAGTGCGGCACTCCCTCAGTACTGACCCTCTGACAGTGCAGCACTCCCTCAGTACTGACCCTTCGACAGTGCAGCACTCCCTCAGTACTGATGCTCCAACAGTGCAGCACTCCCTCAGTACTGACCCTCTAACAGGGCAGCACTCCCTCAGTACTGATGCTCCAACAGTGCAGCACTCCCTCAGTACTGATCCTCTGACAGTGCAGCACTCCCTCAGAACAGACCCTCCGACATTGCAGCACTCTCTCAGTACTGATCCTCTGACAGTGCAGCGCTCCCTCAGTACTGATGTAGCATTGTAGCACTCTATCCGAAGCGACCCTCGCACAGTACAGCTTTCCCTCAGTACTGACCCTCCGTCAGTTCAGCGCTCCCTCAGTACTGATCCTCCAAAGTGCGATGTTAGCTCAGCACTCACCCTCCGACAGTGCGGAATTCCCTCAGTACTGACCCTCTGACAGTGCAGCACTTCCTCAGTACTGAACCTCTGACAGTGCAGCACTCCCTCAGTTCTGATCCTCTGACAGTGCAGCACTCCCTCAGTACTGATCCTCGGACAGTGCGGCACTCCCTTAGCACTGACCCGCGGAGAGTGCGGCACTCCCTTAGTACTGACACCCGACAGTGCAGCACTCCCCCAGAACAGAACCTCCGACATTACAGCACTCTCTCAGTACTGACCCTCTGACAGTGCAGCGCTCCCTCAGTACTGATGTAGCAGTGTAGCACTCTATCCGAAGCGACCCTCGGACAGTACAGCTTTCCCTCAGTACTGACCCTCCGTCAGTTCAGCGCTCCCTCAGTACTGATCCTCCAAAGTGCGATGTTAGCTCAGCATTCAACCTCCGACAGTGCGGAATTCCCTCAGTACTGACCCTCTGACAGTGCTGCACTCCCTCAGTACTGATCTTCAGACAGTGCAGCAGTCTGTCCGAAGCGACCCTTGGACAGTACAGCATTCCCTCACTACTGACCCTCCGACAGTGCAGCACTCCCTCAGTACTGACCCTCTGACAGTGCAACATTCCCTCAGTACTGACCCTCTGACAGTGCTGCACTCCCACAGTACTGACCCTCTGACAGTGCTGCACTCCCTCAGTACTGACCCTCTGACAGTGCAGCACTCCCTCAGTACTGACCCTCTGACAGTACTGCACTCCCTCAGTACTGATGCTCCCAAAGTGCAGTGCTCCATCAGCACTGATCCTCCAGCAGTGCGGTCCTCCCTCAGTATTGAGCCTCAGACAGTGCAGCACTCTCTCACCATTGACAGTCCTACAGTGCAGCTTCCCCTCAACAACGTCCATCTGTCAGTTCAGCAATTCCTCAGTGCTGTCCCTCCGACAGCGCGGCACTCTCTCAGTACTGACTCTCCGACAGTGCGGCACTCCCTCAGTACTGACTCTCCGACAGTGCGGCACTCCCTCAGTACTGACCCTCTGACAGTGCAGCACTCCCTCAGTACTGATCCTCCGACAGTGCAGCACTCCCTCAGTACTGATCCTCTGGCAGCGCAGCACTCCCTCAGTACTGACCCCCCTGACAGTGCGGCACTCCCTCATTTCTGACCCTCTGACAGTGCAGCACTCCCTCAGTACTGACGCTTCGACAGTGCAGCACTCCGTCAGTACTGATGCTCCAACAGTGCAGCACTCCCTCAGTACTGACCCTCTAACAGGGCAGCACTCCCTCAGTACTGATGCTCCAACAGTGCAGCACTCCCTCAGTACTGATCCTCTGACAGTGCAGCACTCCCTCAGAACAGACCCTCCGACATTGCAGCACTCTCTCAGTACTGATCCTCTGACAGTGCAGCGCTCCCTCAGTACTGATGTAGCATTGTAGCACTCTATCCGAAGCGACCCTCGCACAGTACAGCTTTCCCTCAGTACTGACCCTCCGTCAGTTCAGCGCTCCCTCAGTACTGATCCTCCAAAGTGCGATGTTAGCTCAGCACTCACCCTCCGACAGTGCGGAATTCCCTCAGTACTGATCCTCTGACAGTGCTGCACTCCCTCAGTACTGATCTTCAGACAGTGCAGCAGTCTGTCCGAAGCGACCCTTGGACAGTACAGCATTCCCTCACTACTGACCCTCCGACAGTGCAGCACTCCCTCAGTACTGACCCTCTGACAGTGCAACACTCCCTCAGTACTGACCCTCTGACAGTGCTGCACTCCCACAGTACTGACCCTCTGACAGTGCTGCACTCCCTCAGTACTGACCCTCTGACAGTGCAGCACTCCCTCAGTACTGACCCTCTGACAGTACTGCACTCCCTCAGTACTGATGCTCCCAAAGTGCAGTGCTCCATCAGCACTGATCCTCCAGCAGTGCGGTCCTCCCTCAGTATTGAGCCTCAGACAGTGCAGCACTCTCTCACCATTGACAGTCCGACAGTGCAGCTTCCCCTCAACAACGTCCATCTGTCAGTTCAGCAATTCCTCAGTGCTGTCCCTCCGACAGCGCGGCACTCTCTCAGTACTGACTCTCCGACAGTGCGGCACTCCCTCAGTACTGACTCTCCGACAGTGCGGCACTCCCTCAGTACTGACCCTCTGACAGTGCAGCACTCCCTCAGTACTGATCCTCCGACAGTGCAGCACTCCCTCAGTACTGATCCTCTGGCAGCGCAGCACTCCCTCAGTACTGACCCCCCTGACAGTGCGGCACTCCCTCAGTACTGACCCTCTGACAGTGCAGCACTCCCTCAGTACTGACCCTTCGACAGTGCAGCACTCCCTCAGTACTGATGCTCCAACAGTGCAGCACTCCCTCAGTACTGACCCTCTAACAGGGCAGCACTCCCTCAGTACTGATGCTCCAACAGTGCAGCACTCCCTCAGTACTGATCCTCTGACAGTGCAGCACTCCCTCAGAACAGACCCTCCGACATTGCAGCACTCTCTCAGTACTGATCCTCTGACAGTGCAGCGCTCCCTCAGTACTGATGTAGCATTGTAGCACTCTATCCGAAGCGACCCTCGCACAGTACAGCTTTCCCTCAGTACTGATCCTCCGTCAGTTCAGCGCTCCCTCAGTACTGATCCTCCAAAGTGCGGTGTTAGCTCAGCACTCACCCTCCGACAGTGTGGAATTCCCTCAGTACTGACCCTCTGACAGTGCAGCACTCCCTCAGTACTGATCCTCTGACAGTGCAGCACTCCCTCAGTTCTGATCCTCTGACAGTGCAGCACTCCCTCAGTACTGATCCTCGGACAGTGCGGCACTCCCTTAGTACTGACCCGCGGAGAGTGCGGCACTCCCTTAGTACTGACACCCGACAGTGCAGCACTCCCCCAGAACAGAACCTCCGACATTACAGCACTCTCTCAGTACTGACCCTCTGACAGTGCAGCGCTCCCTCAGTACTGATGTAGCATTGTAGCACTCTATCCGAAGCGACCCTCGCACAGTACAGCTTTCCCTCAGTACTGACCCTCCGTCAGTTCAGCGCTCCCTCAGTACTGATCCTCCAAAGTGCGATGTTAGCTCAGCACTCAACCTCCGACAGTGCGGAATTCCCTCAGTACTGACCCTCTGACAGTGCTGCACTCCCTCAGTACTGATCTTCAGACAGTGCAGCAGTCTGTCCGAAGCGACCCTTGGACAGTACAGCATTCCCTCACTACTGACCCTCCGACAGTGCAGCACTCCCTCAGTACTTACCCTCTGACAGTGCAACACTCCCTCAGTACTGACCCTCTGACAGTGCTGCACTCCCACAGTACTGACCCTCTGACAGTGCTGCACTCCCTCAGTACTGACCCTCTGACAGTGCAGCACTCCCTCAGTACTGACCCTCTGACAGTGCTGCACTCCCTCAGTGCTGACCCTCTGACAGTGCAGCACTCCCTCAGTACTGACCCTCTGACAGTACTGCACTCCCTCAGTACTGATGCTCCCAAAGTGCAGTGCTCCATCAGCACTGATCCTCCAGCAGTGCGGTCCTCCCTCAGTATTGAGCCTCAGACAGTGCAGCACTCTCTCACCATTGACAGTCCGACAGTGCAGCTTCCCCTCAACAACGTCCATCTGTCAGTTCAGCAATTCCTCAGTGCTGTCCCTCCGACAGCGCGGCACTCTCTCAGTACTGACTCTCCGACAGTGCGGCACTCCCTCAGTACTGACTCTCCGACAGTGCGGCACTCCCTCAGTACTGACCCTCTGACAGTGCAGCACTCCCTCAGTACTGATCCTCCGACAGTGCAGCACTCCCTCAGTACTGATCCTCTGGCAGCGCAGCACTCCCTCAGTACTGACCCCCCTGACAGTGCGGCACTCCCTCAGTACTGACCCTCTGACAGTGCAGCACTCCCTCAGTACTGACCCTTCGACAGTGCAGCACTCCCTCAGTACTGATGCTCCAACAGTGCAGCACTCCCTCAGTACTGACCCTCTAACAGGGCAGCACTCCCTCAGTACTGATGCTCCAACAGTGCAGCACTCCCTCAGTACTGATCCTCTGACAGTGCAGCACTCCCTCAGAACAGACCCTCCGACATTGCAGCACTCTCTCAGTACTGATCCTCTGACAGTGCAGCGCTCCCTCAGTACTGATGTAGCATTGTAGCACTCTATCCGAAGCGACCCTCGCACAGTACAGCTTTCCCTCAGTACTGACCCTCCGTCAGTTCAGCGCTCCCTCAGTACTGATCCTCCAAAGTGCGGTGTTAGCTCAGCACTCACCCTCCGACAGTGTGGAATTCCCTCAGTACTGACCCTCTGACAGTGCAGCACTCTCTCAGTACTGACCCTCTGACAGTGCAGCGCTCCCTCAGTACTGATGTAGCAGTGTAGCACTCTATCCGAAGCGACCCTCGGACAGTACAGCTTTCCCTCAGTACTGACCCTCCGTCAGTTCAGCGCTCCCTCAGTACTGATCCTCCAAAGTGCGATGTTAGCTCAGCATTCAACCTCCGACAGTGCGGAATTCCCTCAGTACTGACCCTCTGACAGTGCTGCACTCCCTCAGTACTGATCTTCAGACAGTGCAGCAGTCTGTCCGAAGCGACCCTTGGACAGTACAGCATTCCCTCACTACTGACCCTCCGACAGTGCAGCAATCCCTCAGTACTGACCCTCTGACAGTGCAACACTCCCTCAGTACTGACCCTCTGACAGTGCTGCACTCCCACAGTACTGACCCTCTGACAGTGCTGCACTCCCTCAGTACTGACCCTCTGACAGTGCAGCACTCCCTCAGTACTGACCCTCCGACAGTACTGCACTCCCTCAGTACTGATGCTCCCAAAGTGCAGTGCTCCATCAGCACTGATCCTCCAGCAGTGCGGTCCTCCCTCAGTATTGAGCCTCAGACAGTGCAGCACTCTCTCACCATTGACAGTCCGACAGTGCAGCTTCCCCTCAACAACGTCCATCTGTCAGTTCAGCAATCCCTCAGTGCTGTCCCTCCGACAGCGCGGCTCTCTCTCAGTACTGACTCTCCGACAGTGCGGAACTCGCTCAGTACTGACTCTCCGACAGTGCGGCACTCCCTCAGTACTGACCCTCTGACAGTGCAGCACTCCCTCAGTACTGATCCTCCGACAGTGCAGCACTCCCTCAGTACTGATCCTCTGGCAGCGCAGCACTCCCTCAGTACTGAACCCCCTGACCGTGCGGCACTCCCTCAGTACTGACCCTCTGACAGTGCAGCACTCCCTCAGTACTGACCCTTCGACAGTGCAGCACTCCCTCAGTACTGATGCTCCAACAGTGCAGCACTCCCTCAGTACTGACCCTCTAACAGGGCAGCACTCCCTCAGTACTGATGCTCCAACAGTGCAGCACTCCCTCAGTACTGATCCTCTGACAGTGCAGCACTCCCTCAGAACAGACCCTCCGACATTGCAGCACTCTCTCAGTACTGATCCTCTGACAGTGCAGCGCTCCCTCAGTACTGATGTAGCATTGTAGCACTCTATCCGAAGCGACCCTCGCACAGTACAGCTTTCCCTCAGTACTGACCCTCCGTCAGTTCAGCGCTCCCTCAGTACTGATCCTCCAAAGTGCGGTGTTAGCTCAGCACTCACCCTCCGACAGTGTGGAATTCCCTCAGTACTGACCCTCTGACAGTGCAGCACTCCCTCAGTACTGATCCTCTGACAGAGCAGCACTCCATCAGTACTGACCGTCCGTTAGTTCAGCACTCCCTCAGTACTGATCCTCCAAAGTGCCGTGTTAGCTCAGTGCTCAGCCTCCGACTGTGCGGACTTCCCCCAGTACTGATCCTCCTAAAGTGCGGCATTCCCTCAGTACTGAATCACTGGCAGTGCGTCACTCCCTCAGTACTGAACCTCTGACAGTGCTGCACTCCCTCAGTACTGACCATCTGACCGCGCAGCACTCCCTCAGTACTGACCCTCTGACAGTGCAGCACTCCCTCAGTACTGACCCTCTGACAGTGCTGCGCTCCTTCAGTACTGACCCTCTGATAGTGCAGGACTCCCTCAGTCCTGACCATCTGACGGCACAGCACTCCCTCAGTACTGACCCTCTGACAGTGCAGCACTCCCTCAGTACTGAACCTCCGACAATGCGGAACTCCTTCAGTACTGACCTTCTGACAGTGCGGCCCTCCCTTAGTACTGACCCTCTGACAGTGCTGCACTCCCTCAGTACTGATCCTCCGACAGTGCAGCACTCCCTCAGTACTGACCCTCTGACAGTGCAGCACTTCCTCAGTACTGATTCTCTTACACTTCAGCGCTAACCTAATTCTGACCGACCGACAGTGCGGCACTCCCTTAGTACTGACCCGCGGACAGTGCGGCACTCCCTTAGTACTGACCCGCGGAGAGTGCAGCACTCCCTTAGTACTGACACCTGACAGTGCAGCACTCCCCCAGAACAGACACTCTGACATTGCAGCACTCTCTCAGTATTGACCCTCTGACAGTGCAGCGCTCCCTCAGTACTGATGTAGCAGTGTAGCACTCTATCCGAAGCGACCCTCGGACAGTACAGCTTTCCCTCAGTACTGACCCTCCGTCTGTTCAGCGCTCCCTCAGTACTGATCCTCCAAAGTGCGGTGTTAGCTCAGCACTCACCCTCCGACAGTGCGGAATTCCCTCAGAACTGACCCTCTGACTGTGCTGCACTCCCTCAGTACTGATCTTCAGACAGTGCAGCAGTCTGTCCGAAGCGACCCTTGGACAGTACAGCTTTCCCTCACTACTGACCCTCCGACAGTGCAGCACTCCCTCAGTACTGACCCTCTGACAGTGCAACAATCCCTCAGTACTGACCCTCTGACAGTGCTGCACTCCCACAGTACTGACCCTCTGACAGTGCAGCACTCCCTCAGTACTGACCCTCTGACAGTGCAGCACTCCCTCAGTTCTGACCCTCTGACAGTGCTGCACTCCCTCACTACTGACCCTCTGACAGTGCTGCACTCCCTCAGTACTGACCCTCTGACAGTGCAGCATCCCCTCAGTACTGACCCTCAGACAGTACTGCACTCCATCAGCACTGATCCTCCAGCAGTGCGGTCCTCCCTCAGTATTGATCCTCAGACAGTGCAGCACTCTTTCATCATTGACAGTGCAACAGTGCAGCTTCCCCTCAACACTGTCCTTCTGTCAGTTCAGCAATCCCTCATTGCTGTCTCTCCGACAGCGCGGCACTCCCTCAGTACTGACCCTCTGACAGTGCAGCACTCCCTCAGTACTGATCCTCCGACAGCGCGGCACTCTCTCAGTACTGACTCTCCGACAGTGCGGCACTCCCTCAGTACTGATCCTCCGACAGCGCGGCACTCTCTCAGTACTGACCCTCCGACAGTGCTGCACTCTCTCAGTACTGATCCTCTGACAGTGCAGCAAACCCTCAGTACAGACCCCACGACAATGCGGCACTCCCTCAGTACTGACCTTGCGACAGTGCGGCACTGCCTCAGTACTGACCCTCTGACAGTGCAGCACACCCTCAGTACTGACCCTCTGATAATGCGGCGCTCCCTCAGTACTGACCCTCTGACAGTGCAGCAATCCCTCAGTACTGATCCTCTGACAGTGCAGCACTCCCTCAGTACTGACCCTCTGACAGTGCAGCACTCCCTCAGTACTGACCCTCTGGCAGTGCGGCACTCCCTCAGTACTGAATTTCCGACAGTGCAGCACTCTCTCAGTCCCTACCCTCAGACAGTGCAGCACTCCCTCATTACTGACCCTCTGACAGCGCAGCACTCCCTCAGTACTGATCCTCCGACAGTGTGGCACTCCCGCAACACTGACCCTCCAACAGAGTTGCGCTCTCTCAATACTGATCCTCCAACAGGACAGCACTAGCTCAGTACTGACCCTCCGACAGTGCAGCACTCCCTCAGTACTGATCTTCAGACAGTGCAGCACGCCCTCAGTACTGACCCTCCGACAGTGCGGCAAACCCTCAGTACTGACCTTCCGACAGTGCAGCACTCCCTCAGTACTGACCCTCTGACAGTGCAACACTCCCTCGGTACTGACCCTCTGACAGTGCTGCACTCCCACAGTACTGACCCTCTGACAGTGCTGCACTCCCTCAGTACTGACCCTCTGACAGTGCAGCACTCCCTCAGTACTGACCCTCTGACAGTACTGCACTCCCTCAGTACTGATCCTCCAAAGTGCGGTGTTAGCTCAGCACTCACCCTCCGACAGTGTGGAATTCCCTCAGTACTGACCCTCTGACAGTGCAGCACTCCCTCAGTACTGAACCTCTGACAGTGCAGCACTCCCTCAGTTCTGATCCTCTGACAGTGCAGCACTCCCTCAGTACTGATCCTCGGACAGTGCGGCACTCCCTTAGCACTGACCCGCGGAGAGTGCGGCACTCCCTTAGTACTGACACCCGACAGTGCAGCACTCCCCCAGAACAGTACCTCCGACATTACAGCACTCTCTCAGTACTGACCCTCTGACAGTGCAGCGCTCCCTCAGTACTGATGTAGCAGTGTAGCACTCTATCCGAAGCGACCCTCGGACAGTACAGCTTTCCCTCAGTACTGACCCTCCGTCAGTTCAGCGCTCCCTCAGTACTGATCCTCCAAAGTGCGATGTTAGCTCAGCATTCAACCTCCGACAGTGCGGAATTCCCTCAGTACTGACCCTCTGACAGTGCTGCACTCCCTCAGTACTGATCTTCAGACAGTGCAGCAGTCTGTCCGAAGCGACCCTTGGACAGTACAGCATTCCCTCACTACTGACCCTCCGACAGTGCAGCACTCCCTCAGTACTGACCCTCTGACAGTGCAACATTCCCTCAGTACTGACCCTCTGACAGTGCTGCACTCCCACAGTACTGACCCTCTGACAGTGCTGCACTCCCTCAGTACTGACCCTCTGACAGTGCAGCACTCCCTCAGTACTGACCCTCTGACAGTACTGCACTCCCTCAGTACTGATGCTCCCAAAGTGCAGTGCTCCATCAGCACTGATCCTCCAGCAGTGCGGTCCTCCCTCAGTATTGAGCCTCAGACAGTGCAGCACTCTCTCACCATTGACAGTCCGACAGTGCAGCTTCCCCTCAACAACGTCCATCTGTCAGTTCAGCAATTCCTCAGTGCTGTCCCTCCGACAGCGCGGCACTCTCTCAGTACTGACTCTCCGACAGTGCGGCACTCCCTCAGTACTGACTCTCCGACAGTGCGGCACTCCCTCAGTACTGACCCTCTGACAGTGCAGCACTCCCTCAGTACTGATCCTCCGACAGTGCAGCACTCCCTCAGTACTGATCCTCTGGCAGCGCAGCACTCCCTCAGTACTGACCCCCCTGACAGTGCGGCACTCCCTCAGTTCTGACCCTCTGACAGTGCAGCACTCCCTCAGTACTGACCCTTCGACAGTGCAGCACTCCGTCAGTACTGATGCTCCAACAGTGCAGCACTCCCTCAGTACTGACCCTCTAACAGGGCAACACTCCCTCAGTACTGATGCTCCAACAGTGCAGCACTCCCTCAGTACTGATCCTCTGACAGTGCAGCACTCCCTCAGAACAGACCCTCCGACATTGCAGCACTCTCTCAGTACTGATCCTCTGACAGTGCAGCGCTCCCTCAGTACTGATGTAGCATTGTAGCACTCTATCCGAAGCGACCCTCGCACAGTACAGCTTTCCCTCAGTACTGACCCTCCGTCAGTTCAGCGCTCCCTCAGTACTGATCCTCCAAAGTGCGATGTTAGCTCAGCACTCAACCTCCGACAGTGCGGAATTCCCTCAGTACTGACCCTCTGACAGTGCTGCACTCCCTCAGTACTGATCTTCAGACAGTGCAGCAGTCTGTCCGAAGCGACCCTTGGACAGTACAGCATTCCCTCACTACTGACCCTCCGACAGTGCAGCACTCCCTCAGTACTGACCCTCTGACAGTGCAACACTCCCTCAGTACTGACCCTCTGACAGTGCTGCACTCCCACAGTACTGACCCTCTGACAGTGCTGCACTCCCTCAGTACTGACCCTCTGACAGTGCAGCACTCCCTCAGTACTGACCCTCTGACAGTACTGCACTCCCTCAGTACTGATGCTCCCAAAGTGCAGTGCTCCATCAGCACTGATCCTCCAGCAGTGCGGTCCTCCCTCAGTATTGAGCCTCAGACAGTGCAGCACTCTCTCACCATTGACAGTCCGACAGTGCAGCTTCCCCTCAACAACGTCCATCTGTCAGTTCAGCAATTCCTCAGTGCTGTCCCTCCGACAGCGCGGCACTCTCTCAGTACTGACTCTCCGACAGTGCGGCACTCCCTCAGTACTGACTCTCCGACAGTGCGGCACTCCCTCAGTACTGACCCTCTGACAGTGCAGCACTCCCTCAGTACTGATCCTCCGACAGTGCAGCACTCCCTCAGTACTGATCCTCTGGCAGCGCAGCACTCCCTCAGTACTGACCCCCCTGACAGTGCGGCACTCCCTCAGTACTGACCCTCTGACAGTGCAGCACTCCCTCAGTACTGACCCTTCGACAGTGCAGCACTCCCTCAGTACTGATGCTCCAACAGTGCAGCACTCCCTCAGTACTGACCCTCTAACAGGGCAGCACTCCCTCAGTACTGATGCTCCAACAGTGCAGCACTCCCTCAGTACTGATCCTCTGACAGTGCAGCACTCCCTCAGAACAGACCCTCCGACATTGCAGCACTCTCTCAGTACTGATCCTCTGACAGTGCAGCGCTCCCTCAGTACTGATGTAGCATTGTAGCACTCTATCCGAAGCGACCCTCGCACAGTACAGCTTTCCCTCAGTACTGATCCTCCATCAGTTCAGCGCTCCCTCAGTACTGATCCTCCAAAGTGCGGTGTTAGCTCAGCACTCACCCTCCGACAGTGTGGAATTCCCTCAGTACTGACCCTCTGACAGTGCAGCACTCCCTCAGTACTGATCCTCTGACAGTGCAGCACTCCCTCAGTTCTGATCCTCTGACAGTGCAGCACTCCCTCAGTACTGATCCTCGGACAGTGCGGCACTCCCTTAGTACTGACCCGCGGAGAGTGCGGCACTCCCTTAGTACTGACACCCGACAGTGCAGCACTCCCCCAGAACAGAACCTCCGACATTACAGCACTCTCTCAGTACTGACCCTCTGACAGTGCAGCGCTCCCTCAGTACTGATGTAGCATTGTAGCACTCTATCCGAAGCGACCCTCGCACAGTACAGCTTTCCCTCAGTACTGACCCTCCGTCAGTTCAGCGCTCCCTCAGTACTGATCCTCCAAAGTGCGATGTTAGCTCAGCACTCAACCTCCGACAGTGCGGAATTCCCTCAGTACTGACCCTCTGACAGTGCTGCACTCCCTCAGTACTGATCTTCAGACAGTGCAGCAGTCTGTCCGAAGCGACCCTTGGACAGTACAGCATTCCCTCACTACTGACCCTCCGACAGTGCAGCACTCCCTCAGTACTGACCCTCTGACAGTGCAACACTCCCTCAGTACTGACCCTCTGACAGTGCTGCACTCCCACAGTACTGACCCTCTGACAGTGCTGCACTCCCTCAGTACTGACCCTCTGACAGTGCAGCACTCCCTCAGTACTGACCCTCTGACAGTACTGCACTCCCTCAGTACTGATGCTCCCAAAGTGCAGTACTCCATCAGCACTGATCCTCCAGCAGTGCGGTCCTCCCTCAGTATTGAGCCTCAGACAGTGCAGCACTCTCTCACCATTGACAGTCCGACAGTGCAGCTTCCCCTCAACAATGTCCATCTGTCAGTTCAGCAATCCCTCTGTGCTGTCCCTCCGACAGCGCGGCACTCTCTCAGTACTGACTCTCCGACAGTGCGGAACTCGCTCAGTACTGATCCTCTGACAGCGCGGCACTCTCTCTGTACTGACTCTCCGACAGTGCGGCACTCCCTCAGTACTGACCCTCTGACAGTGCGGCACTCCCTCAGTACTGACCCTCTGACAGTGCGGCACTCCCTCAGTACTGACTCTCCGACAGTGCGGCACTCCCTCAGTACTGACCCACTGACAGTGCAGCACTCCCTCAGTACTGATCCTCCGACAGTGCAGCAGTCCCTCAGTACTGACCCTCCGACAGTGCAGCACTCCCTCAGTACTGACCCTGTGACAATGCAGCACTCCCTCAGTACTGACCCTCTGAAGGCGCAGCAATTCCTCAGTACTGACCCTCTGACAGTGCAGAACTCCCTCAGTACTGACCCTCTGACAGTGCAGCACTCCCTCAGTACTGACCCCCCTGACAGTGCGGCACTCCCTCAGTACTGACCCTCTGACATTGCAGCACTCCCTCAGTACTGACCCTCTGACAGTGCAGCACTCCCTCAGTACTGACCCTCCGACAGTGCAGCACTGCCTCAGTATTGATCCTCTGACAGTGCAGCACTCCCTCAGTACTGACCCTCTGACAATGCAGCACTCCATCAGTACTGACCCTCTGTCAGTGCAGAACTCCCTCAGTACTGACCCTCTGACTGTCCAGCATTCCCTCAATACTGACCCTCCGACATTGCAGCAATCCCTCAGTACTGACCGTCCGACAGTGCAGCACTCCCTCAGTACTGACCCTCCCACAGTGCGGCACACAATCAGTACTGACGCTCTGAATGTGCAGAACTCCCTCAGTACTGATGCTCCAACAGTACAGTGCTCCCTCAGTGCTGAACCTCCGACAGTGCGGCACTCCCTCAACACTGACCCTCCGCCAGTGCGGCGCTCCCTCAATACTGACCGTCAGACGGTGCAGCACTCCCTCAGTACTGACCCTCAGAGAGTGCAGCACTCCCTCAGTATTGATCCTCGGACAGTGCAGCTCTCTCTCAGTACTGACTCTCCATCAGTTCAGCACTCCCTCAGTACTGATCCTCTGACAGTGCGGCATTCCCTCAGTACTGACCCTCAAGCAGTGCAGCACTCCCTCAGTACCGAGCCTCCGACAGTGCTGCACTCCCTCAGTACTGACCCTCTGACAGTGCAGCACTCCCTCAGTACTGACCCTCTGACAGTGCAGCACTCCCTCAGTACTGACCCTCTGACAGTGCAGCACTCCCTCAGTACTGACCCTCTGGCAGCGCAGCACTTCCTCAGTACTGACCATCTGACAGTGCAGCACTCCCTCAGTACAGATCCTCTGACAGTGCAGCACTCCCTCAGTACTGACCATCTGACAGTGCAGCACTCCCTCAGTACTGACCCTCTGACAGTGCAGCACTCCCTCTTTACTGACCCTCTGTCAGTGCAGCACTTCCTCAGTACTGACCATCTGACTGTGCTGCGCTCCTTCAGTACTGAACCTCTGACAGTGCAGCACTCCCTCAGTCCTGACCCTCCGACAGTGCGGCACTGCCTCATTACTGACCCTCTGACAGTGCAGCACTCCCTCAGTACTGACCCACTGACAGTGCAGCACTTCCTCAGTACGGATTCTCTGACACTTCAGCGCTAACCTAATTCTGACCGACCGACAGTGCGGCACTCCCTTAGTACTGACCCGCGGACAGTGCGGCACTCCCTTAGTACTCACCCGCGGAGAGTGCTGCACTTCCTTAGTACTGACACCCGACAGTGCAGCACTCCCCCAGAACCGAACCTCCGACATTACAGGACTCTCTCAGTACTGACCCTCTGACAGTGCAGCGCTTCCTCGGTACTGATGTAGCAGTGTAGCATTCTATCCGAAGCGAACCTCGGACAGTACAGCTTTCCCTCAGTACTGACCCTACGTCAGTTCAGCGCTCCCTCAGTACTGATCCTCCAAAGTGCGGTATTAGCTCAGCACTCACCCTCTGACAGTGCGGAATTCCCTCAGAACTGACCCTCTGACAGTGCTGCACTCCCTCAGTACTGACCCTCGAGCAGTGCAGTACTCCCTCAGTACCGAGCCTCCGAGACTGCTGCACTCCCTCAGTACTGACCCTCTGACAGTGCAGCTCTCCCTCAGTACTGACCCACTGACAGTTCAGCACTCCCTCAGTACTGACTGTCAGACAGTGCAGCACTCCCTCAGTACTGATCCTCTGATAGTGCAGCACTCCCTCAGTACTGATCATCTGACAGTGCAGCACTCATCTAAGTACTGATCCTCTGACAGTGCAGCACTCCCTCAGATCTGATCCTCTGACAGTGCAGCACTCCCTCAGTACTGATCCTCTGACAGTGCGGCATTCCCTCAGTACTGACCCTTGAGCAGTGCAGCACTCCCTCAGTACTGACCCTCTGACAGTGCAGCACTCCCTCAGTACTGACCCTCTGACAGTGCAACACTGCCTCAGTACTGACCCTTTGACAGTGCTGCACTCCCACAGTACTGACCCTCTGACAGTGCTGCACTCCCTCAGTACTGACCCTCTGACAGTGCAGCACTCCCTCAGTACTGACCCTCTGACAGTGCAGCTCGCCCTCAGTACTGACCCTCTGACAGTGCAGCACTCCCTCAGTACTGACCCTCTGGCAGCGCAGCACTTCCTCAGTAGTGACCATCTGACAGTGCAGCACTCCCTCAGTACAGATCCTCTGACAGTGCAGCACTCCCTCAGTACTGACCATCTGACAGTGCAGCACTCCCTCAGTACTGACCCTCTGACAGTGCAGCACTCCCTCAGTACTGACCCTCTGGCAGCGCAGCACTTCCTCAGTACTGACCATCTGACAGTGCTGCGCTCCTTCAGTACTGAGCCTCTGACAGTGCAGCACTTCCTCCGTCCTGACCCTCCGACAGTGCGGCACTCCCTCAGTGCTGACCCTCTGACAGTGCAGCACTTCCTCAGTACTGATTCTCTGACACTTCAGCGCTAACCTAGTTCTGACCGACCGACAGTGCGGCACTCCCTTAGTACTGACCCGCGGACAGTGCGACACTCCCTTAGTACTGACCCGCGGAGAGTGCGGCACTCCCTTAGCACTGACACCCGACAGTGCAGCACTCACACAGAACAGAACCTCCGACATTACAGCACTCTCTCAGTACTGACCCTCTGACAGTGCAGCGCTCCCTCGGTACTGATGTAGCAGTGTAACATTCTATCCGAAGCGACCCTCGGACAGTACAGCTTTCCTTCAGTACTGACCCTCCGTCAGTTCAGCGCTCCCTCAGTACTGATCCTCCAAAGTGCGGTGTTAGCTCAGCACTCACCCTCCGTCAGTGCGGAATTCCCTCAGTACTGACCCTCTGACAGTTCTGCACTCCCTCAGTACTGCTCCTCTGACAGAGCAGCACTCCCTCAGTTCTGATCCTCTGACAGTGCTGCACTCCCTCAGTACTGATCTTCAGACAGTGCAGCAGTCTGTCCGAAGCGACCCTTGGACAGTACAGCTTTCCCTCACTACTGACCCTCCGACGGTGCAGCACTCCCTCAGTACTGACCCTCTGACAGTGCAGCACTCCCTCAGTACTGACCCTCTGACAGTGCAGCACTCCCTCAGTACTGACCCTCCGACAGTACTGCACTCCCTCAGTACTGATGCTCCCAAAGTGCAGTGCTCCATCAGCACTGATCCTCCAGCAGTGCGGTCCTCCCTCAGTATTGAGCCTCAGACAGTGCAGCACTCTCTCACCATTGACAGTCCGACAGTGCAGCTTCCCCTCAACAATGTCCATCTGTCAGTTCAGCAATCCCTCAGTGCTGTCCCTCCGACAGTGCGGCACTCCCTCAGTACTGACCCTCCGACAGTGCAGCACTCCCTCAGTACTGATCCTCTGACAGTGCGGCACTCCCTCAGTACTGATCCTCTGACAGTGCAGCACTCCCTCAGTACTGATCCTCTGACAGTGCTGCAATCCCTCAGTACTGACACTCTGACAGTGCAGTAGTCTCTCAGAAGTGACTGTCCGACATTATAGCATTCGATCAATACTGACCCTCTGACAGTGCAGCACTCCCTCACTACTGACCCTCTGACAGTGCAGCACTCCCTCAGTACCTACCCTATGACAGTGCAGCAATCCCTCAGTATTGATCCTCTGAAAGTGCAGCACTCCCTCAGTACTGACACTCTGACAGTGCAGCACTCCCTCAGTACTGACACTCTGACAGTGCAGCACACCCTCAGTACTGACCCTCTGACAGTGCAGCACTCCTTCAGTACTCACCGTCAGACAGTGCAGCACTCCCTCAGTACTGACTGTCAGACAGTGCAGCACTCCCTCAGTACTGATCCTCTGATAGTGCAGCACTCCCTCAGTACTGATCATCTGACAGTGCAGCACTCATCTCAGTACTGATCCTCTGACAGTGCAGCACTCCCTCAGTTCTGATCCTCTGACAGTGCAGCACTCCCTCAGTACTGATCCTCGGACAGTGCAGCTCTCTCTCAGTACTGACCCTCCATCAGTTCAGCACTCCCTCAGTACTGATCCTCTGACAGTGCGGCATTCCCTCAGTACTGACCCTCGAGCAGTGCAGCACTCCCTCAGTACCGAGCCTCCGAGAGTGCTGCACTCCCTCAGTACTGACCCTCTGACAGTGCAGCACTCCCTCAGTACTGACCCTCTGACAGTGCAGCTCTCCCTCAGTACTGACCCTCTGACAGTGCAGCACTCCCTCAGTACTGACCCTCTGGCAGCGCAGCACTTCCTCAGTACTGACCATCTGACAGTGCAGCACTCCCTCAGTACAGATCCTCTGACAGTGCAGCACTCCCTCAGTACTGACCATCTGACAGTGCAGCACTCCCTCAGTACTGACCCTCTGACAGTGCAGCACTCCCTCAGTACTGACCCTCTGGCAGCGCAGCACTTCCTCAGTACTGACCATCTGACAGTGCTGCGCTCCTTCAGTACTGAGCCTCTGACAGTGCAGCACTCCCTCAGTACTGACCCTCCGACAGTGCGGCACTCCCTCAGTACTGACCCTCTGACAGTGCAGCACTTCCTCAGTACTGATTCTCTAACACTTCAGCGCTAACCTAGTTCTGACCGACCGACAGTGCGGCACTCCCTTAGTACTGACCCGCGGACAGTGCGACACTCCCTTAGTACTGACCCGCTGAGAGTGCGGCACTCCCTTAGTACTGACACCCGACAGTGCAGCACTCACACAGAACAGAACCTCCGACATTACAGCACTCTCTCAGTACTGACCCTCTGACAGTGCAGCGCTCCCTCGGTACTGATGTAGCAGTGTAGCATTCTATCCGAAGCGACCCTCGGACAGTACAGCTTTCCTTCAGTACTGACCCTCCGTCAGTTCAGCGCTCCCTCAGTACTGATCCTCCAAAGTGCGGTGTTAGCTCAGCACTCACCCTCCGACAGTGCGGAATTCCCTCAGAACTGACCCTCTGACAGTGCTGCACTCCCTCAGTACTGATCATTCGACAGTGTGGCACTCCCTTAGTACTGACATTCCGACAGTGCAGCACTCCCTCAGTACGGACCCTCCCACAGTGCGGCACACACTCAGTACTGACGCTCTGAATGTGCAGAACTCCCTCAGTACTGATGCTCCAACAGTACAGAGCTCCCTCAGTGCTGAACCTCCGACAGTGCGGCACTCCCTCAACACTGACCCTCCGACAGTCCGGCGCTCCCTCAATACTGACCGTCAGACGGTGCAGCACTCCCTCAGTACTGACCCTCAGAGAGTGCAGCGCTCCCTCAGTACTGACCCTCTGACAGTGCCGCACTCCCTTAGTACAGACCCTCTGCCAGTGCAGCACTCCCTCAGTACTGATCCTCCGACAGTGTGGCACTCCCTCAACACTGACCCTCCGACAGAGCGACGCTCCCTCAATACTGTTCCTCTGACAGGAAAGCACTCCCTCAGTACTGACTCTCTGGCAGTGCAGCACTCCCTCAGTACTGATCTTGCGACAGTGCAGTGCTCCCTCAGTATTGATCCTCTGAGAGTGCTGTACTGCCTCAGTTTTGACCTACTGGCAGAGTGTTAATCCTTCAGTACTGATCCTCTGATAGTGCAGCACTCCCTGAGTACTGATCATCTGACAGTGCAGCACTCCCTCAGTTCTGATCCTCTGACAGCGCAGCACTCCCTCAGTACTGATCCTCGGACAGTGCAGCTCTCTCTCAGTACTGACTATCCATCAGTTCAGCACACCCTCAGTACTGATCCTCTGACAGTGCGGCATTCTCTCAGTACTGACCCTCGAGCAGTGCAGCAATCCCTCAGTACCGAGCCACCGACAGTGCTGCACTCCCTGAGTACTGACCCTCTGACAGTGCAGCACTCCCTCAGTACTGCCCATCTGGCAGCGCAGCACTTCCTCAGTACTGACCATCTGACAGTGCAGCACTCCTTCAGTACAGATCCTCTGACAGTGCAGCACTCCCTCAGTACTGACCATCTGACAGTGCAGCACTCCCTCAGTACTGACCCTCTGACAGTGCAGCACTCCCTCAGTACTGACCCTCCGACAGTGCAGCACTACCTCAGTACTGATGCTCTGACAGTGCGGCACTCCCTCAGTACTGATCCTTTGACAGTGCAGCACTCCCTCAGTACTGATCCTCTGACAGTGCTGCAATCCCTCAGTACTGACACTCTGACAGTGCAGCAGTCTCTCAGAAGTGACTGTCCGACAGTATAGCATTCGATCAATACTGACCCTCTGACAGTGCAGCACTCCCTCAGTACTGACCCTCTGACAGTGCAGCACTCCCTCAGTACCTACCCTCTGACAGTGCAGCAATCCCTCAGTACTGATCCTCTGAAAGTGCAGCACTCCCTCAGTACTGACACTCTGACAGTGCAGCACTCCCTCAGTACTGACCCTCTGACAGTGCAGCACACCCTCAGTACTGACCCTCTGACAGTGCAGCACTCCTTCAGTACTGACCGTCAGACAGTGCAGCACTCCCTCAGTACTGACTGTCAGACAGTGCAGCACTCCCTCAGTACTGATCCTCTGATAGTGCAGCACTCCCTCAGTACTGATCATCTGACAGTGCAGCACTCATCTCAGTACTGATTCTCTGACAGTGCAGCACTCCCTCAGTTCTGATCCTCTGAGAGTGCGGCACTCCCTCAGTACTGTTCCTCGGACAGTGCAGCTCTCTCCCAGTACTGACCCTCCATCAGTTCAGCACACCCTCAGTACTGATCCTCTGACAGTGCATTCCCTCAGTACTGACCCTCGAGCAGTGCAGCACTCCCTCAGTACCGAGCCTCCGACAGTGCTGCACTCCCTCAGTACTGACCATCTGACAGTTCAGCACTCCCTCAGTACTGACCCTCTGACATTGCAGCACTCCCTCAGTACTGCCCATCTGGCAGCGCAGCACTTCCTCAGTACTGACCATCTGACAGTGCAGCACTCCCTCAGTACAGATCCTCTGACAGTGCAGCACTCCCTCAGTACTGACCATCTGACAGTGCAGCACTCCCTCAGTACTGACCCTCTGACAGTGCAGCACTCCCTCAGTACTGACCCTCTGGCAGCGCAACACTTCCTCAGTACTGACCCTCTGACAGTGCTGCGCTCCTTCATTACTGAGCCTCCGACAGTGCAGCACTCCCTCAGTCCTGACCCTCTGACAGCGCAGCACTTTCTCAGTACTGACCCTCCGACAATGCGGCCCTTCCTCAGTACTGACCCTCCGACAGTGCGGCATTCCCTCAGTACTGACCCATGACAGTGCAGCACTTCCTCAGTACTGATTCTCTGACACTTCAGCGCTAACCTAGTTCTGACCGACCGACAGTGCGGCACTCCCTTAGTACTGACCCGCGGACAGTGCGGCACTCCCTTAGTACTGACCCGCGGAGAGTGCGGCACTCCCTTAGTACTGACACCCGACAGTGCAGCACTCCCCCAGAACAGAACCTCCGACATTACAGCACTCTCTCAGTACTGACCCTCTGAAAGTGCAGCGCTCCCTCAGTAGTGATGTAGCAGTGTAGAACTCTATCCGAAGCGACCCTCGGACAGTACAGCTTTCCCTCAGTACTGACCCTCCGTCAGTTCAGCGCTCCCTCAGTACTGATCCTCCAAAGTGCGGTGTTAGCTCAGCACTCACCCTCCGACAGTGCGGAATTCCCTCAGTACTGACCCTCTGACAGTGCTGCACTCCCTCAGTACTGATCTTCAGACAGGGCAGCAGTCTGTCCGAAGCGACCCTTGGACAGTACAGCTTTCCCTCACTACTGACCCTCCGACAGTGCAGCCCTCCCTCAGTACTGACCCTCTGACAGTGCAACACTCCCTCAGTACTGACCCTCTGACAGTGCTGCACTCCCACAGTATTGACCCTCTGACAGTGCTGCACTCCCTCAATACTGACCCTCTGACAGTGCAGCACTCCCTCAGTACTGACCCTCTGACAGTGCTGCACTCCCTCAGTACTGACCCTCCGACAGTACTGCACTCCCTCAGTACTGACCCTCTGACAGTGCAGCACTCCCTCAGTACTGACCCTCCGACTGTACTGCACTCCCTCAGTACTGATGCTCCCAAAGTGCAGTGCTCCATCAGCACTGATCCTCCAGCAGTGCGGTCCTCCCTCAGTATTGAGCCTCAGACAGTGCAGCACTCTCTCACCATTGACAGTGCGACAGTGCTGCTTCCCCTCTACAATGTCCATCTGTCAGTTCAGCAATCCCTCAGTGCTGTCCCTCCGACAGCGCGGCACTCTCTCAGTACTGACTATCCGACAGTGCGGAACTCGCTCAGTACTGATCCTCCGACAGCGCGGCACTCTCTCTGTACTGACTCTCCGACAGTGCGGCACTCCCTCGGTACTGACTCTCCGACAGTGCGGCACTCCCTCAGTACTGACCCTCTGACAGTGCAGCACTCCCTCAGTACTGATCCTCCAACAGTGCAGCACTCCCTCAGTACTGACCCACCGACAGTGCAGCACTCCCTCAGTACTGACCCTCTGACAATGCAGCACTCCCTCAGTACTGACCCTCTGACGGTGCAGCACTTCCTCAGTACTGACCCTCTGACAGTGCAGAACTCCCTCAGTACTGACCCTCTGACAATGCAGCACTCCCTCAGTACTGACCCTCTGTCAGTGCAGAACTCCCTCTGTACTGACCCTCTGACTGTCCAGCATTCCCTCAGTACTGACCCTCTGACATTGCAGCAATCCCTCAGTACTGACCGTCCGACAGTGCAGCACTCCCTCAGTACTGACCCTCCCACAATGCGGCACACACTCAGTACTGACGCTCTGAATGTGCAGAACTCCCTCAGTAATGATGCTCCAACAGTACAGTGCTCCCTCAGTGCTGAACCTCCGACAGTGCGGCACTCCCTCAACACTGACCATCCGACAGTGCGGCGCTCCCTCAATACTGACCGTCAGACGGTGCAGCACTCCCTCAGTACTGACCCTCAGAGAGTGCAGCACTCCCTCAGTACTGACCCTCTGACAGTGCAGCACTCCCTTAGTACTGACCCTCTGCCAGTGCAGCACTCCCTCAGTACTGATCCTCCGACAGTGTGGCACTCCCTCAACACTGACCCTCCGACAGAGCGACGCTCCCTCAATACTGATCCTCTGACAGGACAGCACTCCCTCAGTACTGACTCTCTGGCAGTGCAGCACTCCCTCAGTACTGATCTTGCGACAGTGCAGTGCTCCCTCTGTATTGATCCTCTGAGAGTGCTGTATTGCCTCAGTTTTGACCCACTGGCAGAGTGTTAATCCTTAAGTACTGATCCCGTAACATTGCGGCGCTCCCTCAGTACTGACCCCCCGACAGTGCAGCACTCCCTCAGTACTGACCCTCCGACAGTGCAGCACTCCCTCAGTACTGATCCTCTGACAGTGCGGCACTCCCTCAGTACTGATCCTCTGACAGTGCAGCACTCCCTCAGTACTGATCCTCTGACAGTGCTGCAATCCCTCAGTACTGACACTCTGACAGTGAAGCAGTCTCTCAGAAGTGACTGTCCGACAGTATAGCATTCGATCAATACTGACCCTCTGACAGTGCAGCACTCCCTCAGTACTGACCCTCTGACAGTGCAGCACTCCCTCAGTACCTACCCTCTGACAGTGCAGCAATCCCTCAGTACTGATCCTCTGTAAGTGCAGCACTCCCTCAGTACTGACACTCTGACAGTGCAGCACTCACTCAGTACTGACCCTCTGACAGTGCAGCACACCCTCAGTACTGACCCTCTGACAGTGCAGCACTCCTTCAGTACTGACCGTCAGACAGTGCAGCACTCCCTCAGTACTGACTGTCAGACAGTGCAGCACTCCCTCAGTACTGATCCTCTGATAGTGCAGCACTCCCTCAGTTCTGATCCTCTGACAGTGCAGCACTCCCTCAGTACTGATCCTCGGACAGTGCAGCTCTCTCCCAGTACTGACCCTCCATCAGTTCAGCACTCCCTCAGTACTGATCCTCTGACAGTGCGGCATTCCCTCAGTACTGACCCTCGAGCAGTGCAGCACTCCCTCAGTACCGAGCCTCCGAGAGTGCTGCACTCCCTCAGTACTGACCCTCTGACAGTGCAGCTCTCCCTCAGTACTGACCCACTGACAGTGCAGCACTCCCTCAGTACTGACCCTCTGGCAGCGCAGCACTTCCTCAGTACTGACCATCTGACAGTGCAGCTCTCCCTCAGTACAGATCCTCTGACAGTGCAGCACTCCCACAGTACTGACCATCTGACAGTGAAGCACTTCCTCAGTACTGACCATCTGACAGTGCTGCGCTCCTTCAGTACTGAGCCTCTGACAGTGCAGCACTCCCTCAGTCCTGACCCTCCGACAGTGCGGCACTCCCTCAGTACTGACCCACTGACAGTGCAGCACTTCCTCAGTACTGATTCTCTGACACTTCAGCGCTAACCCAGTTCTGACCGACCGACAGTGCGGCACTCCCTTAGTACTGACCCGCGGACAGTGCGGCACTCCCTTAGTACTGACCCGCGGAGAGTGCGGCACTCCCTTAGTACAGACACCCGACAGTGCAGCACTCCCCCAGAACAGAACCTCCGACATTACAGCACTCTCTCAGTACTGACCCTCTGACAGTGCAGCGCTCCCTCGGTACTGATGTTGCAGTGTAGCATTCTATCCGAAGCGACCCTCGGACAGTACAGCTTTCCCTCAGTACTGACCCTCCGTCAGTTCAGCGCTCCCTCAGTACTGATCCTCCAAAGTGCGGTGTTAGCTCAGCACTCACCCTCCGACAGTGCGGAATTCCCTCAGTACTGACCCTCTGACAGTGCTGCACTCCCTCAGTACTGATCTTCAGACAGGGCAGCAGACTGTCCAAAGCGACCCTTGGACAGTACAGCTTTCCCTCACTACTGACCCTCCGACAGTGCAGCACTCCCTCAGTACTGACCCTCTGACAGTGCAACACTCCCACAGTACTGACCCTCTGACAGTGCGGCTCTCCCTCAGTACTGACCCTCTGACAGTGCTGCACTCCCTCAATACTGACCCTCTGACAGTGCAGCACTCCCTCAGTACTGACACTCCGACAGTGCAGCACTCCCTCAGTACTGACCCTCTGACAGTGCAGCACTCCCTCAGTACTGACCCTCTGACAGTGCAGCACTCCCTCAGTACTGACCCTCTGACAGTGCGGCACTCCCTCAGTACTGACCCTCTGACAGTGCAGCACTCCCTCAGTACTGACCCTCTGACAGTGCAGCACTCCATCAGCACTGACCCTCCGACAGTGCAGCACTCCCTCAGTACTGACCCTCTGACAGTGCAGCACTCCCTCAGTACTGACCCTCTGACAGTGCTGCACTCCCTCAGTACTGATCCTTTGACAGTCCTGCACTCCCTCAGTACTGACCCTCTGACAGTGCAGCACTCCCTCAGTACTGACCCTCCGACAGTACTGCACTCCCTCAGTACTGATGCTCCCAAAGTGCAGTGCTCCATCAGCACTGATCCTCCAGCAGTGCGGTCCTCCCTCAGTATTGAGCCTCAGACAGTGCAGCACTCTCTCACCATTGACAGTGCGACAGTGCTGCTTCCCCTCAACAATGTCCATCTGTCAGTTCAGCAATCCCTCTGTGCTGTCCCTCCGACAGCGCGGCACTCTCTCAGTACTGACTCTCCGACAGTGCGGCACTCGCTCAGTACTGACTCTCCGACAGTGCGGCACTCCCTCAGTACTGACCCTCTGACAGTGCAGCACTCCCTCAGTACTGATCCTCCGACAGTGCAGCACTCCCTCAGTACTGTCCCTCCGACAGTGCAGCACTCCCTCAGTACTGTCCCTCTGACAATGCAGCACTCCCTCAGTACTGACCCTCTGACGGTGCAGCACTTCCTCAGTACTGACCCTCTGACAGTGCAGCACTCCCTCAGTACTAACCCTCTGTCAGTGCAGAACTCCCTCAGTACTGACCCTCTGACTGTCCAGCATTCCCTCAGTACTGACCCTGTGACATTGCAGCAATCCCTCAGTACTGACCGTCCGACAGTGCAGCACTCCCTCAGTACTGACCCTCCCACAGTGCGGCACACCCTCAGTACTGACGCTCTGAATGTGCAGAACTCCCTCAGTACTGATGCTCCAACAGTACAGTGCTCCCTCAGTGCTGAACCTCCGACAGTGCGGCACTCCCTCAACACTGACCCTCCGCCAGTGCGGCGCTCCCTCAATACTGACCGTCAGACGGTGCAGCACTTCCTCAGTACTGACCCTCAGAGAGTGCAGCACTCCCTCAGTACTGACCCTCTGACAGTGCAGCACTCCCTTAGTACTGACCCTCTGCCAGTGCAGCACTCCCTCAGTACTGATCCTCCGACAGTGTGGCACTCCCTCAACACTGACCCTCCGACAGAGCGACGCTCCCTCAATACTGATCCTCTGACAGGACAGCACTCCCTCAGTACTGACTCTCTGGCAGTGCAGCACTCCCTCAGTACTGATCTTGCGACAGTGCAGTGCTCCCTCAGTATTGATCCTCTGAGAGTGCTGTACTGCCTCAGTTTTGACCCACTGGCAGAGTGTTAATCCTTCAGTACTGATCCCCTAACATTGCGGCGCTCCCTCAGTACTGACCCTCCGACAGTGCAGCACTCCCTCAGTACTGACCCTCCGACAGTGCAGCACTCCCTCAGTACTGATCCTCTGACAGTGCGGCACTCCCTCAGTACTGATCCTCTGACAGTGCAGCACTCCCTCAGTACTGATCCTCTGACAGTGCTGCAATCCCTTAGTACTGACACTCTGACAGTGCAGCAGTCTCTCAGAAGTGACTGTCCGACAGTATAGCATTCGATCAATACTGACCCTCTGACAGTGCAGCACTCCCTCAGTACTGACCCTCTGACAGTGCAGCACACCCTCAGTACTGACCCTCTGACAGTGCAGCACTCCTTCAGTACTGACCGTCAGACAGTGCAGCACTCCCTCAGTACTGACTGTCAGACAGTGCAGCACTCCCTCAGTACTGATCCTGTGATAGTGCAGCACTCCCTCAGTACTGATCATCTGACAGTGCAGCACTCATCTCAGTACTGATCCTCTGACAGTGCAGCACTCCCTCAGTTCTGATCCTCTGACAGTGCAGCACTCCCTCAGTACTGATCCTCTGACAGTGCAGCACTCCCTCAGTACTGACCCTCTGACAGTGCTGCACTCCCTCAGTACCTACCCTCTGACAGTGCAGCAATCCCTCAGTACTGATCCTCTGAAAGTGCAGCACTCCCTCAGTACTGACACTCTGACAGTGCAGCACTCCCTCAGTACTGACCCTCTGGCAGCGCAGCACTTCCTCAGTACTAACCATCTGACAGTGCAGCAGTCCCTCAGTACAGATCCTCTGACAGTGCAGCACTCCCTCAGTACTGACCATCTGACAGTGCAGCACTCCCTCAGTACTGACCCTCTGACAGTGCAGCACTCCCTCAGTACTGACCCTCTGGCAGCGCAGCACTACCTCAGTACTGACCATCTGACAGTGCTGCGCTCCTTCAGTACTGAGCCTCTGACAGTGCAGCACTCCCTCAGTCCTTCCCTCCGACAGTGCGGCACTCCCTCAGTACTGACCCACTGACAGTGCAGCACTTCCTCAGTACTGATTCTCTGACACTTCAGCGCTAACCTAGTTCTGACCGACCGACAGTGCGGCACTCCCTTAGTTCTGACCCGCGGACACTGCGGCACTCCCTTAGTACTGACCCGCGGAGAGTGCGGCATTCCCTTAGTACTGACACCCGACAGTGCAGCACTCCCCCAGAACAGAACCTCCGACATTACAGCACTCTCTCAGTACTGACCCTCTGACAGTGCAGCGCTCCCTCGGTACTGATGTAGCAGTGTAGCATTCTATCCGAAGCGACCCTCGGACTGTACAGCTTTCCCTCAGTACTGACCCTCCGTCAGTTCAGCGCTCCCTCAGTACTGATCCTCCAAAGTGCGGTGCTGGCTCAGCACTCACCCTCCGACAGTGCGGAATTCCCTCAGAACTGACCCTCTGACAGTGCTGCACTCCCTCAGTACTGATCTTCAGACAGTGCAGCAGTCTGTCCGAAGCGACCCTTGGACAGTACAGCTTTCCCTCACTACTGACCCTCCGACAGTGCAGCACTCCCTCAGTACTGACCCTCTGACAGTGCAACACTCCCTCAGTACTGACCCTCTGACAGTGCTGCATTCCCACAGTACTGACCCTTTGACAGTGCTGCACTCCCTCAGTACTGACCCTCCGACAGTACTGCACTCCCTCAGTACTGATGCTCCCAAAGTGCAGTGCTCCATCAGCACTGATCCTCCAGCAGTGCGGTCCTCCCTTAGTATTGAGCCTCAGACAGTGCAGCACTCTCTCACCATTGACAGTCCGACAGTGCAGCTTCTCCTCAACAATGTCCATCTGTCAGTTCAGCAATCCCTCAGTGCTGTCCCTCCGACAGCGCGGCACTCTCTCAGTACTGACTCTCCGACAGTGCGGAACTCGCTCAGTACTGACTCTCCGACAGTGCGGCACTCCCTCAGTACTGACCCTCTGACAGTGCAGCACTCCCTCAGTACTGATCCTCCGACAGTGCAGCACTCCCTCAGTACTGACTCTCCGACAGTGCGGAACTCGCTCAGTACTGATCCTCCGACAGCGCGGCACTCTCTCAGTACTGACCCTCTGACAGTGCAGCACTCCCTCAGTACTGATCCTCCGACAGCGCGGCACTCTCTCAGTACTGACTCTCCGACAGTGCGGCACTCCGTCAGTACTGACTCTCCGACAGTGCGGCACTCCCTCAGTACTGACCCTCTGACAGTGCAGCACTCCCTCAGTACTGATCCTCCGACAGTGCAGCACTCCCTCAGTACTGACCCACCGACAGTGCAGCACTCCCTCAGTACTGACCCTCTGACAATGCAGCACTCCCTCAGTACTGACCCTCTGAAGGTGCAGCACTTCCTCAGTACTGACCCTCTGACAGTGCAGAACTCCCTCAGTACTTACCCTCTGACAGTGCAGCACTCCCTCAGTACTGACCCTCCGACAGTTCAGCACTCCCTCAGTACTGATACATCCGACAGTGTGGCACTCCCTTAGTACTGACCGTCCGACAGTGCAGCACTCCCTCAGTACTGACCCTCCGACAGTGCAGCACTGCCTCACTATTGATCCTCTGACAGTGCAGCACTCCCTCAGTACTGACCCTCTGACAGTGCAACGCTGCCTCAGTACAGAACCTCTGACAATGCAGCTCTCCCTCAGTACTGACCCTCTGACAGCGCAGCACTCCCGCAGTACTGACCTTGCGACAGTGCGGCACTCCCTCAGTACTGACCCTCTGACAGTGCAGCACTCCCTCAGTATTGACTGTCAGACAGTGCAGCACTCCCTCAGTACTGATCCTCCGACAGTGTGGCACTCCCTCAACACTGACCCTCCGACAGAGCGACGCTCGCTCAATACTGATTCTCTGAGAGGAAAGCACTCCCTCAGTACTGATGCTCCAACAGTGCAGCACTCCCTCAGTACTGACCCTCCGACAGTGCGGCACTCCCTCAGTACTGAACCTCCGACAGTGCAGCACTCCCTCGGTACTGACCCTCCGACAGTACTGCACTCCCTCAGTACTGATGCTCCATAAGTGCAGTGCTCCATCAGCACTGATCCTCCAGCAGTGCGGTCCTCCCTCAGTATTGAGCCTCAGACAGTGCAGCACTCTCTCACCATTGACAGTCCGACAGTGCAGCTTCCCCTCAACAATGTCCATCTGTCAGTTCAGCAATCCCTCAGTGCTGTCCCTCCGACAGCGCGGCTCTCTCTCAGTACTGACTCTCCGACAGTGCGGAACTCGCTCAGTACTGATCCTCCGACAGTGCAGCACTCCCTCAGTACTGACCCTCTGACAGTGCAGCACTCCCTCAGTAATGACCCTCTGACAGTGCAGCACTCCCTCAGTACTGACCCTCTGTCAGTGCAGAACTCCCTCAGTACTGACCCTCTGACTGTCCAGCATTCCCTCAGTATTGACCCTCTGACATTGCAGCAATCCCTCAGTACTGACCGTCCGACAGTGCAGCACTCCCTCAGTACTGACCCTCCCACAGTGCGGCACACACTCAGTACTGACGCTCTGAATGTGCAGAACTCCCTCAGTACTGATGCTCCAACAGTACAGTGCTCCCTCAGTGCTGAACCTCCGACAGTGCAGCACTCCCTCTACACTGATCCTCCGACAGTGCGGCGCTCCCTCAATACTGACCCTCAGGGAGTGCAGCATTCCCTCAGAACTGACACTCTGACAGTGCAGCACTCCCTTAGTACAGACCCTCTGCCAGTGCAGCACTCCCTCAGTACTGATCCTCCGACAGTGTGGCACTCCCTCAACACTGACCCTCCGACAGAGCGACGCTCGCTCAATACTGATTCTCTGACAGGAAAGCACTCCCTCAGTACTGACTCTCTGGCAGTGCAGCACTCCCTCAGTACTGATCTTGCGACAGTGCAGTGCTCCCTCAGTATTGATCCTCTGAGAGTGCTGTACTGCCTCAGTTTTGACCTACTGGCAGAGTGTTAATCCTTCAGTACTGATCCCCTAACATTGCGGCGCTCCCTCCGTACTGAATCTCCGACAGTGCAGCACTCCCTCAGTACTGACCCTCCGACAGTGCAGCACTCCCTCAGTACTGATCCTCTGACAGTGCGGCACTCCCTCAGTACTGATCCTCTGACAGTGCAGCACTCCCTCAGTACTGATCCTCTGACAGTGCTGCAATCCCTCAGTACTGACACTCTGACAGTGCAGCAGTCTCTCAGAAGTGACTGTCCGACAGTATAGCATTCGATCAATACTGACCCTCTGACAGTGCAGCACTCCCTCAGTACTGACCCTCTGACAGTGCAGCACTCCCTCAGTACCTACCCTCTGACAGTGCAGCAATCCCTCAGTACTGATCCTCTGAAAGTGCAGCACTCCCTCAGTACTGACACTCTGACAGTGCAGCACTCCCTCAGTACTGACCCTCTGACAGTGCAGCACACCCTCAGTACTGACCCTCTGACAGTGCAGCACTCCTTCAGTACTGACCGTCAGACAGTGCAGCACTCCCTCAGTACTGACTGTCAGACAGTGCAGCACTCCCTCAGTACTAATCCTGTGATAGTGCAGCACTCCCTCAGTACTGATCATCTGACAGTGCAGCACTCATCTCAGTACTGATCCTCTGACAGTGCAGCACTCCCTCAGTTCTGATCCTCTGACAGTGCAGCACTCCCTCAGTACTGATCCTCGGACAGTGCAGCTCTCTCTCAGTACTGACCCTCCATCAGTTCAGCAAACCCTCAATACTGATCCTCTGACAGCGCGGCCTTCCCTCAGTACTGACCCTCGAGCAGTGCAGCACTCCCTCAGTACCGAGCCTCCGACAGTGCTGCACTCCCTCAGTACTGACCCTCTGACAGTGCAGCACTCCCTCAGTACTGACCCTCTGACAGTGCAGCACTCCCTCAGTACTGCCCATCTGGCAGCGCAGCACTTCCTCAGTACTGACCATCTGACAGTGCAGCACTCCTTCCGTACAGATCCTCTGACAGTGCAGCACTCCCTCAGTACTGACCATCTGACGGTGCAGCACTCCCTCAGTACTGACCCTCTGACAGTGCAGCACTCCCTCAGTACTGACCCTCCGACAGTGCAGCACTCCCTCAGTACTGATCCTCTGACAGTGCGGCACTCCCTCAGTACTGATCCTCTGACAGTGCAGCACTCCCTCAGTACTGATCCTCTGACAGTGCTGCAATCCCTCAGTACTGACACTCTGACAGTGCAGCAGTCTCTCAGAAGTGACTGTCCGACAGCATAGCATTCGATCAATACTGACCCTCTGACAGTGCAGCACTCCCTCAGTACTGACCCTCTGACAGTGCAGCACTACCTCAGTACCTACCCTCTGACAGTGCAGCAATCCCTCAGTACTGACCCTCTGAAAGTGCAGCACTCCCTCAGTACTGACACTCTGACAGTGCAGCACTCCCTCAGTACTGACCTTCTGACAGTGCAGCCCACCCTCAGTAATGACCCTCTGACAGTGCAGCAGTCCTTCAATACTGACCGTTAGACAGTGCAGCACTCCCTCAGTACTGACTGTCAGACAGTGCAGCACTCCCTCAGTACTGATCCTGTGATAGTGCAGCACTCCCTGAGTACTGATCATCTGACAGTGCAGCACTCATCTCAGTACTGATCCTCTGACAGTGCAGCACTCCCTCAGTTCTGATCCTCTGACAGTGCAGCACTCCCTCAGTACTGATCCTCGGACAGTGCAGCTCTCTCTCAGTACTGACCCTCCATCAATTCAGCACACCCTCAGTACTGATCCTCTGACAGTGCGGCATTCCCTCAGTACTGACCCTCGAGCAGTGCAGCACTCCCTCAGTACCGAGCCTCCGACAGTGCTGCACTCCCTCAGTACTGACCCTCTGACAGTGCAGCACTCCCTCAGTACTGACCCTCTGACAGTGCAGCACTCCCTCAGTACTGCCCATCTGGCAGCGCAGCACTTCCTCAGTACTGACCATCTGACAGTGCAGCACTCCTTCAGTACAGATCCTCTGACTGTGCAGCACTCCCTCAGTACTGACCCTCCGACAGTGCAGCACTCCCTCAGTACTGATCCTCTGACAGTGCTGCAATCCCTCAGTACTGACCCTCTGACAGTGCAGCACTCCCTCAGTAATGACCCTCTGACAGTGCAGCACTCCCTCAGTACTGACCCTCTGTCAGTGCAGAACTCCCTCAGTACTGACCCTCTGACTGTCCAGCATTCCCTCAGTATTGACCCTCTGACATTGCAGCAATCCCTCAGTACTGACCGTCCGACAGTGCAGCACTCCCTCAGTACTGACCCTCCCACAGTGCGGCACACACTCAGTACTGACGCTCTGAATGTGCAGAACTCCCTCAGTACTGATGCTCCAACAGTACAGTGCTCCCTCAGTGCTGAACCTCCGACAGTGCAGCACTCCCTCTACACTGATCCTCCGACAGTGCGGCGCTCCCTCAATACTGACCCTCAGGGAGTGCAGCATTCCCTCAGAACTGACACTCTGACAGTGCAGCACTCCCTTAGTACAGACCCTCTGCCAGTGCAGCACTCCCTCAGTACTGATCCTCCGACAGTGTGGCACTCCCTCAACACTGACCCTCCGACAGAGCGACGCTCGCTCAATACTGATTCTCTGACAGGAAAGCACTCCCTCAGTACTGACTCTCTGGCAGTGCAGCACTCCCTCAGTACTGATCTTGCGACAGTGCAGTGCTCCCTCAGTATTGATCCTCTGAGAGTGCTGTACTGCCTCAGTTTTGACCTACTGGCAGAGTGTTAATCCTTCAGTACTGATCCCCTAACATTGCGGCGCTCCCTCCGTACTGAATCTCCGACAGTGCAGCACTCCCTCAGTACTGACCCTCCGACAGTGCAGCACTCCCTCAGTACTGATCCTCTGACAGTGCGGCACTCCCTCAGTACTGATCCTCTGACAGTGCAGCACTCCCTCAGTACTGATCCTCTGACAGTGCTGCAATCCCTCAGTACTGACACTCTGACAGTGCAGCAGTCTCTCAGAAGTGACTGTCCGACAGTATAGCATTCGATCAATACTGACCCTCTGACAGTGCAGCACTCCCTCAGTACTGACCCTCTGACAGTGCAGCACTCCCTCAGTACCTACCCTCTGACAGTGCAGCAATCCCTCAGTACTGATCCTCTGAAAGTGCAGCACTCCCTCAGTACTGACACTCTGACAGTGCAGCACTCCCTCAGTACTGACCCTCTGACAGTGCAGCACACCCTCAGTACTGACCCTCTGACAGTGCAGCACTCCTTCAGTACTGACCGTCAGACAGTGCAGCACTCCCTCAGTACTGACTGTCAGACAGTGCAGCACTCCCTCAGTACTGATCCTGTGATAGTGCAGCACTCCCTCAGTACTGATCATCTGACAGTGCAGCACTCATCTCAGTACTGATCCTCTGACAGTGCAGCACTCCCTCAGTTCTGATCCTCTGACAGTGCAGCACTCCCTCAGTACTGATCCTCGGACAGTGCAGCTCTCTCTCAGTACTGACCCTCCATCAGTTCAGCACACCCTCAATACTGATCCTCTGACAGCGCGGCCTTCCCTCAGTACTGACCCTCGAGCAGTGCAGCACTCCCTCAGTACCGAGCCTCCGACAGTGCTGCACTCCCTCAGTACTGACCCTCTGACAGTGCAGCACTCCCTCAGTACTGACCCTCTGACAGTGCAGCACTCCCTCAGTACTGCCCATCTGGCAGCGCAGCACTTCCTCAGTACTGACCATCTGACAGTGCAGCACTCCTTCCGTACAGATCCTCTGACAGTGCAGCACTCCCTCAGTACTGACCATCTGACAGTGCAGCACTCCCTCAGTACTGACCCTCTGACAGTGCAGCACTCCCTCAGTACTGACCCTCCGACAGTGCAGCACTCCCTCAGTACTGATCCTCTGACAGTGCGGCACTCCCTCAGTACTGATCCTCTGACAGTGCAGCACTCCCTCAGTACTGATCCTCTGACAGTGCTGCAATCCCTCAGTACTGACACTCTGACAGTGCAGCAGTCTCTCAGAAGTGACTGTCCGACAGCATAGCATTCGATCAATACTGACCCTCTGACAGTGCAGCACTCCCTCAGTACTGACCCTCTGACAGTGCAGCACTACCTCAGTACCTACCCTCTGACAGTGCAGCAATCCCTCAGTACTGACCCTCTGAAAGTGCAGCACTCCCTCAGTACTGACACTCTGACAGTGCAGCACTCCCTCAGTACTGACCTTCTGACAGTGCAGCCCACCCTCAGTAATGACCCTCTGACAGTGCAGCACTTCCTCAGTACTGACCATCTGACAGTGCAGCACTCCCTCAGTACAGATCCTCTGACAGTGCAGCACTCCCTCAGTACTGACCATCTGACAGTGCAGCACTCCCACAGTACTGACCCTCTGACAGTGCAGCACTCCCACAGTACTGACCCTCTGACAGTGCAGCACTCCCTCAGTACTGACCCTCCGACAGTACTGCACTCCCTCAGTACTGATGCTCCCAAAGTGCAGTGCTCCATCAGCACTGATCCTCCAGCAGTGCGGTCCTCCCTCAGTATTGATCCTCAGACAGTGCAGCACTCTCTCACCATTGACAGTCCGACAGTGCAGCTTCCCCTCAACAACGTCCATCTGTCAGTTCAGCAATTCCTCAGTGCTGTCCCTCCGACAGCGCGGCACTCTCTCAGTACTGACTCTCCGACAGTGCGGAACTCGCTCAGTACTGATCCTCCGACAGCGCGGCACTCTCTCTGTACTGACCCTCTGACAGTGCAACAATCCCTCAGTACTGACCCTCGGACGTGCAGCACTCCCTTAGCACTGACCCTCTGACAGTGCAGCACTCCCTCAGTACTGACGCTCTGACAGTGCAGCACTCCCTCAGTACTTACCCTCTGGCAGTGCGGCACTCCCTCAGTACTGATCTTCCGACCATGCTGCACTCCCTCTATACTGACCCTCTAATAGTGCAGCACTCCCTCAGTATTGAACCACTGACAGTGCGGCACTCCCTCAGTACTGACCCTCAGAGAGTGCAGCACTCCCTCAGTACTGACCCTCTGACAGTGCAGCACTCCCTCAGTACTGACCCTCTGACAGTGCAGCACTCCCTCAGTCCCTACCCTCAGACAGCGCAGCACTCCCTCAGTCCCTACCCTCTGACAGTGCAGCACTCCCTCAGTACTGATCCTCTGACATTGTGGCACTCCCGCAACACTGACCCTCCAACAGAGTGGCGCTCCTTCAATACTGATCCTCCGACAGGACAGCGCTCCCTCAGTACTGACACTCTGGCAGAGCGGCACTAACTCAGTACTGACGCTCCGACAGTGCAGCACTCCCTCAGTACTGATCTTCAGACAGTGCTGCACCCCCTCAATACTGACCCTCTGACAGTGCAGCACTCCCTCAGTACTGACCCTCCGACTGTGCGGCAGTCTTTCAATACTGATCCTCTGACAGTGCAGCACTCCCTCAGTACTGACCCTCAGACAGTGCAGCACTCCCTTTGTACTGACCCTCTGACAGTGCAGCACTCCCTCAGTACTGACCCTCCGACTGTGCGGCAGTCTTTCAGTACTGATCCTCTGACAGTGCAGCACTCCCTCAGTACTGACCCTCTGACAGTGCAGCACTCCCTCAGTACTGACCCTCCGACTGTGCGGCACTCTTTCAGTACTGATCCTCTAACAGTGTGGCACTCCCTCAGTACTGAGCCTCCAACATTGCGGCAAACCCTCAGTTCTGACCTTCCGACAGTGTGGCACTTCCTCAGTACTGATCCTCCGACATTGCGGCACTCCCTCAGTACTGACCCTCCGACAGAGCGGCGCTCCCTCATTACTGATCCTCCAACATGACAGCACTCCCTCAGTACTGACTTTCTGGCAGAGCGGCACTCCCTCAGTACTGATCTTGTGATTGTGCAGTGCTCCCTCTGTATTGATCCTCTGAGAGTGCTGTACTGCCTCAGTTTTGCCCTACTGGCAGAGTGTTAATCCTTCAGTACTGATCCCCTAACATTGCGGCGCTCCCTCAGTACTGACCCTCCGACAGTGCAGCACTCCCTCAGTATTGACCCTCCGACAGTGCGGCACTCCCTCAGTACTGACCCTCCGACAGTGCAGCACTCCTTCAGTACTGACCCTCCGACAGTGCAGCACTCCCTCAGTACTGACCCTCCGACAGTGTAGCACTCCCTTAGTACTGATCCTCTGACAATGCAGCACTCCCTCAGTACTGATCCTCTGACAGTGCTGTAATCCCTCAGTACTGACCCTCCGACAGTGCAGCAGTCTCTCAGAAGTGACTGTCTGACAGTAAAGCATTCGATCAATACTGATCCTCTGACAGTGCAGCACACCCTCTTTACTAACCCTCCGACAGTGCAGCACTACCTCAGTACTGACCCTCTGACAGTGCAGCATTCCTTCAGTACAGACCCTCTGACTGTGCAGCATTCCCTCAGTATAGACCCTCTGACAGTGCAGCACTCCCTCTGTACTGACCCTCCGACTGTGCGGCAGTCTTTCAATACTGATCCTCTGACAGTGCAGCACTCCCTCAGTACTGACCCTCAGACAGTGCAGCACTCCCTTTGTACTGACCCTCTGACAGTGCAGCACTCCCTCAGTACTGACCCTCCGACTGTGCGGCAGTCTTTCAGTACTGATCCTCTGACAGTGCAGCACTCCCTCAGTACTGACCCTCTGACAGTGCAGCACTCCCTCAGTACTGACCCTCCGACTGTGCGGCACTCTTTCAGTACTGATCCTCTAACAGTGTGGCACTCCCTCAGTACTGAGCCTCCAACATTGCGGCAAACCCTCAGTTCTGACCTTCCGACAGTGTGGCACTTCCTCAGTACTGATCCTCCGACATTGCGGCACTCCCTCAGTACTGACCCTCCGACAGAGTGGCGCTCCCTCATTACTGATCCTCCAACATGACAGCACTCCCTCAGTACTGACTTTCTGGCAGAGCGGCACTCCCTCAGTACTGATCTTGCGATTGTGCAGTGCTCCCTCTGTATTGATCCTCTGAGAGTGCTGTACTGCCTCAGTTTTGCCCCACTGGCAGAGTGTTAATCCTTCAGTACTGATCCCCTAACATTGCGGCGCTCCCTCAGTACTGACCCTCCGACAGTGCAGCACTCCCTCAGTATTGACCCTCCGACAGTGCGGCACTCCCTCAGTACTGACCCTCCGACAGTGCAGCACTCCTTCAGTACTGACCCTCCGACAGTGCAGCACTCCCTCAGTACTGACCCTCCGACAGTGCAGCACTCCCTTAGTACTGATCCTCTGACAATGCAGCACTCCCTCAGTACTGATCCTCTGACAGTGCTGTAATCCCTCAGTACTGACCCTCCGTCAGTGCAGCAGTCTCTCAGAAGTGACTGTCTGACAGTAAAGCATTCGATCAATACTGATCCTCTGACAGTGCAGCACACCCTCTTTACTAACCCTCCGACAGTGCAGCACTACCTCAGTACTGACCCTCTGACAGTGCAGCATTCCTTCAGTACAGACCCTCTGACTGTGCAGCATTCCCTCAGTATAGACCCTCTGACAGTGCAGCACTCCCTCTGTACTGACCCTCCGACATTGCGGCACTCCCTCAGTACTGACCCTCCGACAGTTCAGCACTCCCTCAGTACTGACCCTCTGACAGTGCAGCACTCCCTCAGTACCGACCCTCCGACAGTGCGGCAAACCCTCAGTACTGACCCTCCGACAGTGCGGCACTCCCTCAGAACTGACTCTCCAACAGTGCAGCATTCCTACAATACTGACTTGCCGACAGTGCAGCACTCATTCAGTACTAATGCTATGACAGGTCAACACACCCTCTGAACTGACCCACTGATGCACGGCACTCCCTCAGTACTGACCCTCTGACAGTGCAGCACTCCCTCAGTACTGACCCTCTGACTGTGCAGCATTCCCTCAGTATACACCCTCTGATAGTGCAGCACTCCCTCTGTACTGACCCTCTGACATTGCGGCACTCCCTCAGTACTGTCCCTCCGACAGTGCGGCACTCCCTCAGTACTGACCCTCCCACAGTGCGGCACTCACTCAGTACTGACGCTCTGAAAGTGCAGTACTCCCTTAGTACTGATGCTCCAACAGTACAGTGCTCCCTCAGTGCTGACCCTCCGACAGTGCGGCACTCCCTCAATACTGATTCTCCGACAGGACAGCACTCCCTCAGTACTGACTCTCTGGCAGAGTGACTCTACCTCAGTACTGACCCCCCGACATTTCGACACTCCCTCAGTACTGACCCTCCGACAGTGCGGCACTCCCTCAGTACTGACCCTCAGACAGTGCGGCACTCCCTCATTACTGACCCTCCGACAGTGCAGCACTCCCTCAGTACTGACCGTCTGACAGTGCAGCACTCCCTCAACACTGACCCTCCGACAGTGCAGCACTCCCTCAATACTGATCCTCCGCCAGGACAGCACTCCCTCAGTACTGACTCTCTGGCAGAGCGGCACTCCCTCAGTACTGACCCTCCGACAGTGCAGTGCTCCCTCAGTGTTGACCCTCCGACATTGCGCCGCTCCCTCAGTTCTGAGCCTCCGACAGGGCAACGCTCCCTCAGTACTGACCCTTCGACAGTGTGACCCTACCTCAGTACTGATCCTCTGACAGTTAGCAGTCCCTCAGTAGTGACCCTCTAACAGTGCAGCTTTCCCTGAGCACTGACCCTCCGTCAGTTCAGCACTCCCTCAGTACTGATCCTCCGACAGCGCGGAACTCCCTCAGTACTGACCCTCCGTCAGTTCAGCACTCCCTCAGTACTGACCCTCCGACAGCACGGATTTCCCTCAGAACTGCTCCTCTGACAGTGCGGCACTCCCTCAGTACTGACCCTCCTACAGTGCGGCACTCCCTCAGAACTGACTCTCCAACAGTGCAGCACTCCCTCAGTACTAATGCTCTGACAGTGCAACGCACCCTCCGAACTGACTCACTGATGCGCGGCACTCCCTCAGTACTGATCCTCTGACAGTGCTGCAATCCCTCAGTACTGACCCTCTGACAGTGCAGCACTCAATGCATACTGATCCTCTGACAGTGCAGCACTCCCTCAGTACTGACCCTTTGACAGGGCAGCACTCCCTCAGTCCTGACCCTTTGACAGTGCGGCACTCCCTCAGTACTGACCCGACAGTGCAGTACTCCCTCAGTACTGACCCTCTGACAGTGCGGCACTCCCTCAGTACTGACCCTCTGACAGTGCGGCACTCCCTCAGTACTGACCCTCCAACAGTGCAGCACTCCCTCAGTACTGACCCTCTGACAGTGCAGCACTCCCTCAGTACTGACCCTCTGACAGTGCAGCACTCCCTCAGTACTGACCCTCTGACAGAGCAGCCCTCCCTCAGTACTGACTCTCTGACATTGTGGCACACCACCAGTACTGACCCTCTGACAGTGCAGCACTCCCTCAGTACTGACCCTCTGACAGAGCAGCACTCCATCAGTACTGACCCTCTGACAGTGCAGCACTCCCTCAGTACTGACCCTCTGACAGTGCGGCTCTCTCTCAGTACTGACCCTCCGACAGTGCGGCTCTCCCTCAGTACTGACCCTCTGACAGTGGAGCACTCCCTCAATACTGACCCTCTGACAGTGCAGCACTCCCTCAATACTGACCCTCTGACAGTGCATCCCTCCCTCAGTACTGACCCTCTGACAGTGCAGCTCTCCCTCTGTACTGACCCTCTGACAGTTCAGCATTCCCTCAGTACTGATCCTCCGACAGTGCATCCCTCCCTCAGTACTGACCCTCTGACAGTGCATCCCTCCCTCATTACTGACCCTCTGACAGTGCGGCTCTCCCTCAGTACCGACCCTCTGACAGTGCTGCACTCCCTCAGTACTGACCCTTTGACAGTGCGGCACTCCCTCAGTACTGACCCTCTGACAGTGCTGCACTCCCTCAGTACTGACCCTCTGACAGTGCTGCACTCCCTCAGTACTGACCCTCCGACAGTGCTGCACTCCCTCAGTACTGACCCTCTGACAGTGCAGCACTCCCTCAGTACTGACCCTCTGACAGTGCAGCACTCCCTCAGTACTGCCCATCTGGCAGCGCAGCACTTCCTCAGTACTGACCATCTGACAGTGCAGCACTCCTTCAGTACAGATCCTCTGACTGTGCAGCACTCCCTCAGTACTGACCCTCCGACAGTGCAGCACTCCCTCAGTACTGATCCTCTGACAGTGCTGCAATCCCTCAGTACTGACCCTCTGACAGTGCAGCACTCCCTCAGTAATGACCCTCTGACAGTGCAGCACTCCCTCAGTACTGACCCTCTGTCAGTGCAGAACTCCCTCAGTACTGACCCTCTGACTGTCCAGCATTCCCTCAGTATTGACCCTCTGACATTGCAGCAATCCCTCAGTACTGACCGTCCGACAGTGCAGCACTCCCTCAGTACTGACCCTCCCACAGTGCGGCACACACTCAGTACTGACGCTCTGAATGTGCAGAACTCCCTCAGTACTGATGCTCCAACAGTACAGTGCTCCCTCAGTGCTGAACCTCCGACAGTGCAGCACTCCCTCTACACTGATCCTCCGACAGTGCGGCGCTCCCTCAATACTGACCCTCAGGGAGTGCAGCATTCCCTCAGAACTGACACTCTGACAGTGCAGCACTCCCTTAGTACAGACCCTCTGCCAGTGCAGCACTCCCTCAGTACTGATCCTCCGACAGTGTGGCACTCCCTCAACACTGACCCTCCGACAGAGCGACGCTCGCTCAATACTGATTCTCTGACAGGAAAGCACTCCCTCAGTACTGACTCTCTGGCAGTGCAGCACTCCCTCAGTACTGATCTTGCGACAGTGCAGTGCTCCCTCAGTATTGATCCTCTGAGAGTGCTGTACTGCCTCAGTTTTGACCTACTGGCAGAGTGTTAATCCTTCAGTACTGATCCCCTAACATTGCGGCGCTCCCTCCGTACTGAATCTCCGACAGTGCAGCACTCCCTCAGTACTGACCCTCCGACAGTGCAGCACTCCCTCAGTACTGATCCTCTGACAGTGCGGCACTCCCTCAGTACTGATCCTCTGACAGTGCAGCACTCCCTCAGTACTGATCCTCTGACAGTGCTGCAATCCCTCAGTACTGACACTCTGACAGTGCAGCAGTCTCTCAGAAGTGACTGTCCGACAGTATAGCATTCGATCAATACTGACCCTCTGACAGTGCAGCACTCCCTCAGTACTGACCCTCTGACAGTGCAGCACTCCCTCAGTACCTACCCTCTGACAGTGCAGCAATCCCTCAGTACTGATCCTCTGAAAGTGCAGCACTCCCTCAGTACTGACACTCTGACAGTGCAGCACTCCCTCAGTACTGACCCTCTGACAGTGCAGCACACCCTCAGTACTGACCCTCTGACAGTGCAGCACTCCTTCAGTACTGACCGTCAGACAGTGCAGCACTCCCTCAGTACTGACTGTCAGACAGTGCAGCACTCCCTCAGTACTGATCCTGTGATAGTGCAGCACTCCCTCAGTACTGATCATCTGACAGTGCAGCACTCATCTCAGTACTGATCCTCTGACAGTGCAGCACTCCCTCAGTTCTGATCCTCTGACAGTGCAGCACTCCCTCAGTACTGATCCTCGGACAGTGCAGCTCTCTCTCAGTACTGACCCTCCATCAGTTCAGCACACCCTCAATACTGATCCTCTGACAGCGCGGCCTTCCCTCAGTACTGACCCTCGAGCAGTGCAGCACTCCCTCAGTACCGAGCCTCCGACAGTGCTGCACTCCCTCAGTACTGACCCTCTGACAGTGCAGCACTCCCTCAGTACTGACCCTCTGACAGTGCAGCACTCCCTCAGTACTGCCCATCTGGCAGCGCAGCACTTCCTCAGTACTGACCATCTGACAGTGCAGCACTCCTTCCGTACAGATCCTCTGACAGTGCAGCACTCCCTCAGTACTGACCATCTGACAGTGCAGCACTCCCTCAGTACTGACCCTCTGACAGTGCAGCACTCCCTCAGTCCTGAAAGTCCGACAGTGCCGCACTCCCTCAGTACTGATCCTCTGACAGTGCGGCACTCCCTCAGTACTGATCCTCTGACAGTGCAGCACTCACTCAGTACTGACCATTTGACAGTGCTGCGCTCCCTCAGTACTGACCCTCTGACAGTGCGGCAGTCTCTCAGAAGTGACTGTCCGACAGCATAGCATTCGATCAATACTGACCCTCTGACAGTGCAGCACTCCCTCAGTACTGACCCTCTGACAGTGCAGCACTACCTCAGTACCTACCCTCTGACAGTGCAGCAATCCCTCAGTACTGACCCTCTGAAAGTGCAGCACTCCCTCAGTACTGACACTCTGACAGTGCAGCACTCCCTCAGTACTGACCTTCTGACAGTGCAGCCCACCCTCAGTAATGACCCTCTGACAGTGCAGCACTTCCTCAGTACTGACCATCTGACAGTGCAGCACTCCCTCAGTACAGATCCTCTGACAGTGCAGCACTCCCTCAGTACTGACCATCTGACAGTGCAGCACTCCCACAGTACTGACCCTCTGACAGTGCAGCACTCCCACAGTACTGACCCTCTGACAGTGCAGCACTCCCTCAGTACTGACCCTCCGACAGTACTGCACTCCCTCAGTACTGATGCTCCCAAAGTGCAGTGCTCCATCAGCACTGATCCTCCAGCAGTGCGGTCCTCCCTCAGTATTGATCCTCAGACAGTGCAGCACTCTCTCACCATTGACAGTCCGACAGTGCAGCTTCCCCTCAACAACGTCCATCTGTCAGTTCAGCAATTCCTCAGTGCTGTCCCTCCGACAGCGCGGCACTCTCTCAGTACTGACTCTCCGACAGTGCGGAACTCGCTCAGTACTGATCCTCCGACAGCGCGGCACTCTCTCTGTACTGACCCTCTGACAGTGCAACAATCCCTCAGTACTGACCCTCGGACGTGCAGCACTCCCTTAGCACTGACCCTCTGACAGTGCAGCACTCCCTCAGTACTGACGCTCTGACAGTGCAGCACTCCCTCAGTACTTACCCTCTGGCAGTGCGGCACTCCCTCAGTACTGATCTTCCGACCATGCTGCACTCCCTCTATACTGACCCTCTAATAGTGCAGCACTCCCTCAGTATTGAACCACTGACAGTGCGGCACTCCCTCAGTACTGACCCTCAGAGAGTGCAGCACTCCCTCAGTACTGACCCTCTGACAGTGCAGCACTCCCTCAGTACTGACCCTCTGACAGTGCAGCACTCCCTCAGTCCCTACCCTCAGACAGCGCAGCACTCCCTCAGTCCCTACCCTCTGACAGTGCAGCACTCCCTCAGTACTGATCCTCTGACATTGTGGCACTCCCGCAACACTGACCCTCCAACAGAGTGGCGCTCCTTCAATACTGATCCTCCGACAGGACAGCGCTCCCTCAGTACTGACACTCTGGCAGAGCGGCACTAACTCAGTACTGACGCTCCGACAGTGCAGCACTCCCTCAGTACTGATCTTCAGACAGTGCTGCACCCCCTCAATACTGACCCTCTGACAGTGCAGCACTCCCTCAGTACTGACCCTCCGACTGTGCGGCAGTCTTTCAATACTGATCCTCTGACAGTGCAGCACTCCCTCAGTACTGACCCTCAGACAGTGCAGCACTCCCTTTGTACTGACCCTCTGACAGTGCAGCACTCCCTCAGTACTGACCCTCCGACTGTGCGGCAGTCTTTCAGTACTGATCCTCTGACAGTGCAGCACTCCCTCAGTACTGACCCTCTGACAGTGCAGCACTCCCTCAGTACTGACCCTCCGACTGTGCGGCACTCTTTCAGTACTGATCCTCTAACAGTGTGGCACTCCCTCAGTACTGAGCCTCCAACATTGCGGCAAACCCTCAGTTCTGACCTTCCGACAGTGTGGCACTTCCTCAGTACTGATCCTCCGACATTGCGGCACTCCCTCAGTACTGACCCTCCGACAGAGCGGCGCTCCCTCATTACTGATCCTCCAACATGACAGCACTCCCTCAGTACTGACTTTCTGGCAGAGCGGCACTCCCTCAGTACTGATCTTGTGATTGTGCAGTGCTCCCTCTGTATTGATCCTCTGAGAGTGCTGTACTGCCTCAGTTTTGCCCTACTGGCAGAGTGTTAATCCTTCAGTACTGATCCCCTAACATTGCGGCGCTCCCTCAGTACTGACCCTCCGACAGTGCAGCACTCCCTCAGTATTGACCCTCCGACAGTGCGGCACTCCCTCAGTACTGACCCTCCGACAGTGCAGCACTCCTTCAGTACTGACCCTCCGACAGTGCAGCACTCCCTCAGTACTGACCCTCCGACAGTGTAGCACTCCCTTAGTACTGATCCTCTGACAATGCAGCACTCCCTCAGTACTGATCCTCTGACAGTGCTGTAATCCCTCAGTACTGACCCTCCGACAGTGCAGCAGTCTCTCAGAAGTGACTGTCTGACAGTAAAGCATTCGATCAATACTGATCCTCTGACAGTGCAGCACACCCTCTTTACTAACCCTCCGACAGTGCAGCACTACCTCAGTACTGACCCTCTGACAGTGCAGCATTCCTTCAGTACAGACCCTCTGACTGTGCAGCATTCCCTCAGTATAGACCCTCTGACAGTGCAGCACTCCCTCTGTACTGACCCTCCGACTGTGCGGCAGTCTTTCAATACTGATCCTCTGACAGTGCAGCACTCCCTCAGTACTGACCCTCAGACAGTGCAGCACTCCCTTTGTACTGACCCTCTGACAGTGCAGCACTCCCTCAGTACTGACCCTCCGACTGTGCGGCAGTCTTTCAGTACTGATCCTCTGACAGTGCAGCACTCCCTCAGTACTGACCCTCTGACAGTGCAGCACTCCCTCAGTACTGACCCTCCGACTGTGCGGCACTCTTTCAGTACTGATCCTCTAACAGTGTGGCACTCCCTCAGTACTGAGCCTCCAACATTGCGGCAAACCCTCAGTTCTGACCTTCCGACAGTGTGGCACTTCCTCAGTACTGATCCTCCGACATTGCGGCACTCCCTCAGTACTGACCCTCCGACAGAGTGGCGCTCCCTCATTACTGATCCTCCAACATGACAGCACTCCCTCAGTACTGACTTTCTGGCAGAGCGGCACTCCCTCAGTACTGATCTTGCGATTGTGCAGTGCTCCCTCTGTATTGATCCTCTGAGAGTGCTGTACTGCCTCAGTTTTGCCCCACTGGCAGAGTGTTAATCCTTCAGTACTGATCCCCTAACATTGCGGCGCTCCCTCAGTACTGACCCTCCGACAGTGCAGCACTCCCTCAGTATTGACCCTCCGACAGTGCGGCACTCCCTCAGTACTGACCCTCCGACAGTGCAGCACTCCTTCAGTACTGACCCTCCGACAGTGCAGCACTCCCTCAGTACTGACCCTCCGACAGTGCAGCACTCCCTTAGTACTGATCCTCTGACAATGCAGCACTCCCTCAGTACTGATCCTCTGACAGTGCTGTAATCCCTCAGTACTGACCCTCCGTCAGTGCAGCAGTCTCTCAGAAGTGACTGTCTGACAGTAAAGCATTCGATCAATACTGATCCTCTGACAGTGCAGCACACCCTCTTTACTAACCCTCCGACAGTGCAGCACTACCTCAGTACTGACCCTCTGACAGTGCAGCATTCCTTCAGTACAGACCCTCTGACTGTGCAGCATTCCCTCAGTATAGACCCTCTGACAGTGCAGCACTCCCTCTGTACTGACCCTCCGACATTGCGGCACTCCCTCAGTACTGACCCTCCGACAGTTCAGCACTCCCTCAGTACTGACCCTCTGACAGTGCAGCACTCCCTCAGTACCGACCCTCCGACAGTGCGGCAAACCCTCAGTACTGACCCTCCGACAGTGCGGCACTCCCTCAGAACTGACTCTCCAACAGTGCAGCATTCCTACAATACTGACTTGCCGACAGTGCAGCACTCATTCAGTACTAATGCTATGACAGGTCAACACACCCTCTGAACTGACCCACTGATGCACGGCACTCCCTCAGTACTGACCCTCTGACAGTGCAGCACTCCCTCAGTACTGACCCTCTGACTGTGCAGCATTCCCTCAGTATACACCCTCTGATAGTGCAGCACTCCCTCTGTACTGACCCTCTGACATTGCGGCACTCCCTCAGTACTGTCCCTCCGACAGTGCGGCACTCCCTCAGTACTGACCCTCCCACAGTGCGGCACTCACTCAGTACTGACGCTCTGAAAGTGCAGTACTCCCTTAGTACTGATGCTCCAACAGTACAGTGCTCCCTCAGTGCTGACCCTCCGACAGTGCGGCACTCCCTCAATACTGATTCTCCGACAGGACAGCACTCCCTCAGTACTGACTCTCTGGCAGAGTGACTCTACCTCAGTACTGACCCCCCGACATTTCGACACTCCCTCAGTACTGACCCTCCGACAGTGCGGCACTCCCTCAGTACTGACCCTCAGACAGTGCGGCACTCCCTCATTACTGACCCTCCGACAGTGCAGCACTCCCTCAGTACTGACCGTCTGACAGTGCAGCACTCCCTCAACACTGACCCTCCGACAGTGCAGCACTCCCTCAATACTGATCCTCCGCCAGGACAGCACTCCCTCAGTACTGACTCTCTGGCAGAGCGGCACTCCCTCAGTACTGACCCTCCGACAGTGCAGTGCTCCCTCAGTGTTGACCCTCCGACATTGCGCCGCTCCCTCAGTTCTGAGCCTCCGACAGGGCAACGCTCCCTCAGTACTGACCCTTCGACAGTGTGACCCTACCTCAGTACTGATCCTCTGACAGTTAGCAGTCCCTCAGTAGTGACCCTCTAACAGTGCAGCTTTCCCTGAGCACTGACCCTCCGTCAGTTCAGCACTCCCTCAGTACTGATCCTCCGACAGCGCGGAACTCCCTCAGTACTGACCCTCCGTCAGTTCAGCACTCCCTCAGTACTGACCCTCCGACAGCACGGATTTCCCTCAGAACTGCTCCTCTGACAGTGCGGCACTCCCTCAGTACTGACCCTCCTACAGTGCGGCACTCCCTCAGAACTGACTCTCCAACAGTGCAGCACTCCCTCAGTACTAATGCTCTGACAGTGCAACGCACCCTCCGAACTGACTCACTGATGCGCGGCACTCCCTCAGTACTGATCCTCTGACAGTGCTGCAATCCCTCAGTACTGACCCTCTGACAGTGCAGCACTCAATGCATACTGATCCTCTGACAGTGCAGCACTCCCTCAGTACTGACCCTTTGACAGGGCAGCACTCCCTCAGTCCTGACCCTTTGACAGTGCGGCACTCCCTCAGTACTGACCCGACAGTGCAGTACTCCCTCAGTACTGACCCTCTGACAGTGCGGCACTCCCTCAGTACTGACCCTCTGACAGTGCGGCACTCCCTCAGTACTGACCCTCCAACAGTGCAGCACTCCCTCAGTACTGACCCTCTGACAGTGCAGCACTCCCTCAGTACTGACCCTCTGACAGTGCAGCACTCCCTCAGTACTGACCCTCTGACAGAGCAGCCCTCCCTCAGTACTGACTCTCTGACATTGTGGCACACCACCAGTACTGACCCTCTGACAGTGCAGCACTCCCTCAGTACTGACCCTCTGACAGAGCAGCACTCCATCAGTACTGACCCTCTGACAGTGCAGCACTCCCTCAGTACTGACCCTCTGACAGTGCGGCTCTCTCTCAGTACTGACCCTCCGACAGTGCGGCTCTCCCTCAGTACTGACCCTCTGACAGTGGAGCACTCCCTCAATACTGACCCTCTGACAGTGCAGCACTCCCTCAATACTGACCCTCTGACAGTGCATCCCTCCCTCAGTACTGACCCTCTGACAGTGCAGCTCTCCCTCTGTACTGACCCTCTGACAGTTCAGCATTCCCTCAGTACTGATCCTCCGACAGTGCATCCCTCCCTCAGTACTGACCCTCTGACAGTGCATCCCTCCCTCATTACTGACCCTCTGACAGTGCGGCTCTCCCTCAGTACCGACCCTCTGACAGTGCTGCACTCCCTCAGTACTGACCCTTTGACAGTGCGGCACTCCCTCAGTACTGACCCTCTGACAGTGCTGCACTCCCTCAGTACTGACCCTCTGACAGTGCTGCACTCCCTCAGTACTGACCCTCCGACAGTGCAGCACTCCCTCAGTACTGACCCACTGACAGTGCGTCACTCCCTCAGTACTGACCCTCTGACAGTGCGGCACTCCCTCAGTACTGACCCTCTGACAGTGCGGCACTCTCTCAGTACTGACCCTCTGTTGCCATCCTTTTCTTGTATAGCTTTGGAGTGGCCTTTGTGCTGCCATGTAACTTTGAATGAACATCGGCTGTGACTTCCAGATTCCCCTCACTCTCTGAGTGAAGAATTTTCTCCCGTGTTCCCAATTGAATTTATTATTGACAGGCGAATAGACCTGCCAAGGAAAGCACTCGAGATGAAGCAACGAGGCCAGGAGCTGCCTTCAGACTCAGTGCATAGGAATGGATGAATCAATGTTCTATTTGTGGCCTCTGGTTTTTAACTCCCCCATAAGTGAAAACATATTCCGCTCATCAACACCGTTGAACTCTTTTCAAAACCTTTAAAGACAGATATTTTAAAGAAATCAAGTTTTGCCACATGTCTTGACAATAGTTGGGTGTGACTGAGAATCTGACCTATATACCAAATTGTTCTTCTATGTGGGTTATTTTTTATGACATAATACAGCTTGTTCAGCCAGTCCGCAATTAGAATTAATCCAGATAGTATTGACTGTCCTTTTAACTTGCACCTTAACAAATTTCAAATGGCCAGTGTTTCCAATGAGGCCATTAACCAATAGAATGGTCCAGTACAGATAGAGGCCATTCAGCTCCTTGTCCCTCTATTGGCTTCTTTGAACGACTTATCCAATCAGGTGACCTCCCCACAGACCTGCTGTGTTCTCTGTGTTTCACTCCACCTCAGTGATGATATGTTATCACTAGGTGGCAGAGAAACCAAGCTAAAGCCATTGCTTTGTTCACAGCCACATTCTGACGTGTCTAATTCTCCAAAAGCTTCAAATAATTCTTTTCACCCTTTGCCTGCCTATTTGTTTCATTGCTTTGCATTTTAATTTGTCAATTCAACATGCGTCTGTGTAGAGTTAGTTCATAAAACTGTAATCGTTGAGATAAACTTCATTAACTTATTGCCTCGTTCGGTGTTTGGGATCAGTTTGTTGGCTGGTGTTTTGATGTGGTGAAGCGTTGCCATGGTTACACGCACAGAAGTGGCGAAGTGAAGTTACTTTGCAATCCAATATTTGGAGTGACAGCTGTATTTGACTTCACTTTAATGGGTGAGATAAAGGCAAGGCAATTAAAGAGCCCTGATTCTGGAGCCATGGTTACAGCTCACGATGGGCCTCTCTGTAGCATTGTGCCCCCTGAGTGGGTAGCTCCTGGCTTCTTGCAGACTTTGCCCACTCACTGCTCCCTAACACACAGCACCCTGTCTTCAATCAGCAGCACAGAGCCCCAGCTGCTGCAATCTGGACTGAACTCAGGAAAAATCGTTAGGATCCATGGCACTGGCATCTTACACGGACACAGCCAATGGGATCTGAAGAACAGGGAAGTGGAATGACCTCATTTGTTTTATCTGGATTAAGGAATGATAGCTTTCTTGGTGACATCAAGACAGTTTCTCATTTTTAATCAAATCAGCTGAAGGCGATGCAGATTACTGAGCAAGGGCGTTGAGTGATGTGGTTCATTGTGAAGCTGTTCCCCATGAACCTGTTAATGTCTCACCACAGCCTGAGACTGGAAAAAGCCATAATATTCAGGAGAAACACCATGTCAGAGGGGTAATTAGATCCGGGCAGCAGAGAATGTGAGGGAGGAGGGAACATAGGGGAAGAGAGTGGAGGAAGAGGTGAGGTGGATGGAGGGGGAGGATGTGGAGGAGGGAGTTGGAGGAGGGAGGGGAGGAAGTGGAGGAGGGAGTTGGAGGAGGGAGGGGAGGAAGTGGAGGAGGGAGTTGGAAGAGGGAGGGGAGGAAGTGGAGGAGGGAGTTGGAGGAGGGAGGGGAGGAAGTGGAGGAGGGAAAGGGAGGATGTGGAAGGGAAGGGGACGAGGGAGGGTGAGGAGAGGAGGATGGAGAGGGAGTAGTGAGGAGGGGATGGAAGTGAATGAAGAGGGAGGGAGAGGGACAATGGAGGAGAGGAGAGAAAGCAGTGCAGGAAGAGTGGAGGGCAGAGGGTTATTAATTCATCCATCCATCCCTCCTAGAGTCTTGGATTCCCATCCCAGCGAGGTGAGGAGGGAAGGGGAGAGAGGAGAGGAGGGGAGACAAGAGGGACGAGGAGAGCGGAGGAGGCTGGTGTTGGAGGAAAGGCTGAGCTGTTTGAATCTCACTCGTAGGGATTGACGATGGATAAAGTGATGTCAGCTGCGAGCTGTATGAAGGGTTTCTGTGTCTTGTGCCTGAGGAGCTGAAATTCATGTTTGCTGTTAAATGAGTTAATGTTTAAATCTCCTTCTCTCACACCCCAATCCACCTTTGACCTGATAGTAATTTGGTCATGTGGGATCGATAACCCCACCTGGTCACTTGCTCATGAAAATCTCATCAGCAAACGTTCTATATTCACAATACACCTCAAATCTGTTCATTTCCGAACTCATTCTTAGACAGAATTTTGTTTTAAAATGGGCCCGGATGATGGGATATTCTGTTTGAGCGGGACTGGCTGCAGAGTGTTGCAGAGTTTTTAACAACACCATGGGCTGAATGAAATGCAGCATCTCAGTGGGTGACACTCAGACCTGGTAATGGACTGACTCCTGCTCCCACTGTCCTTTCCTGCGGTGCAACATGACTGGTCACTGGGCGGTTTTCCAGCCTGGTTGTTTGAGTGTTGCTACCCCGACCAATCGGAGATGGAGGGTGGGATGTCCAGTGGCCAAGTTTTCAGGCCGTGACCCAGGAGGTCAGGAAGTGTCCGAGCGCGGACAGTGTCAGGTGCACCTGTGACTTACTGGAGCTGGGGGGAAGCAGAGTGATTTTAAGATTTGGACATGGATCTGCTGAATTGTTAGAACTTTTCTCCTTCTGTAGGTGGCTGAGGGAAGGGAACAAGGGGAGAGGGAGGGAAGAAGGTGCTGAACCATCCCACTTATTGATGATGACTCCCTCCGAGCTCTTCTCCAGGCTGTGCTCACCAGGTGGGAAGTTTTAATGCCTGGATTGAGGTGAAGACCTCCTGCTGTGTCCAGGACTGCCTGGGTGGAGGAGGTGCAGGGGTCAGTGGTGTTGGTGTGGTGCCCCAAAGCTGAGGGCAATGCTGGCAGAGGCTCAAGGGCCTTTTGAGATTGAGAAAGGTGAGTAGGTCTGCACTCTGTCTGTCAGTGCACAAGGAGAGGTTAAAGGAAGGCTCAACAGGGCTCGTGCCTTATTCCAAATACCTCGGAAATCCGAGGCTGAATTATACACAAAGAACAGTGTCCATGGCCCCAGTGTCTCTGTGGAGGGGGATGGGCGGGAGGGGTGGGGTGTGGGGGTGCTTAGAATTGGGGATAGTGCATAGTGTATTGCCTGCCAATCATTGAACAGACCATGTGGCCCTCACAGTGCTGAGAACTCGATGAAAATGAAAATCACCGCACGGTCACCCCTCATTGGAAGAGAAACTTACCCACCATGCCAGGGAGAGGAACAGGACGGGGAGGTGGTGTACTGGAGCTGGCAACCCTCACCCTGCTGGAGGAGAAGGTTCTGCTGCTGTCCTCAACCGAATGGAGCCTCTCTATAGACAGGAGGAGGGCCTCAGGGAGGTGAGATTGCAAGGGGCCTTATCCAAAGTTGGAACAGAGATGGGGAGGGGGCTAGCAGGAGGGTATATGATGTAAATTTGTGCCTTATGCATTCAATGGCATGAACATTCCCTGATGGAAAGCATTGGGTGATATTATAAATAGTTTAATGGTCACAAGGTGTCATATGTCATAATTCACATGTTGCCAGTGGTGCTGAAAGTTGTGCCCTCACACACTCCATGAAGGCTCTGAAAGGCCGATTAACCCCCTTTCCTCTGTGTCTCCTGCACAGGTGAACCTTCTTCTGTTGACCCCAACAGCCCTTGGGGGCCGACTGGAGCCTCCGAGGAGGGAGAAGAGCCCTTGGATGGTGCAACATCACATCCTTTCCCTGCACCAAGCACCAGTGCAGATACTGGCACCTCAGCAGGGATTAGCATGGCAAAACGATAGCATACACAGCCTGGTGAGGCCACTTCACAGTTGTACATGTAGCTGCCGGAGAGAGTGGTGGAGCAGGTCTCAGGCAGTTAGGGGAGTGTCCAGGGTGATCCAGAGACCGATTCCGAGTTGCATGATGAGCCTCTGGAGTTGTCCATGAGGCAACAGCTGCTGGATGTCCAGCACGAGGTGCGTGGAGATTTGGCGGGTATACTAGAGGGATTGCGTCCTCTGGCCCGGACTGTGGAGAACATGTGCACTGCGATCACCTGTTCTTCGGAGTGCCAAGCTTCTTCCGTGGACAGACTGGTGACTGTCCTGGAAGGACAAACCCACTGAATTGCAGACGCAAGCACAGACTCTGACCTGCACACTATCGCCCTGGCTCTGAACTCAGGGGCCCGGAACCAGGGTGACAGAGGGATGGGAGCCTGGACACTGCACCAGCTCCTGGGACCTCACAGGAAGACAGGCAGGCCCAACCAGTCCTTGTGGCAGAGGGTAAGCAGCAGCTGCCACCATCTGGAAGCACCTCTCAGGGCACTTCTGATGGGGCAGTCTCCCCTCCCCTCCCCCCTCCACCATTGGTGCAGTCCTCCTCGATCGCCACGGTGACAGAAGGTCCTCCTGCTACTCAGCGCACCAAAGTTGTCCCGGGCAAGGGGACAAGCAGATCAGCAGCTTCTCTCCAGCACAGCAGCAAGTGAGGGGGCGGGGGGACTGTGCTGGAGAATTAAGAAAACTCCACACTAGTCACAGACTGGTTCATGTGGGTGTGCTTTGTTTATATTTTCCTTAGATGGGAAATTAGCCATTTAGATCATAAGACGTAGGAGCAGAAGTAGGCCATTTGGCCCATCGAGTCTGCTCCGCCATTCAATGAGATCACGGCTGATCTGGTAATCCTCAACTCCACTTTCCTGCCTTTTCCCCATAACCCTTGATTTCCTTACTGATTAAAAATCTGTCTATCTCAGCCTTGAATATACTTAACAGCCCAGCCTCTACAGCCCTCTGTGGTAAAGAATTCCATTGATTGACTACCCTCTGAGAGAAGAAATTCCTCCTCATCTCTGTTTTAAATGGGTGACCCCTTACTCTGAGATTATGCCCTCTGGTCCTAGACTCTCCCCCAAGGGGAAACAACCTCTCAGCATCTGCCCAGTCAAACCCCCTAAGAATCTTATATGTTTCAATAAGGTCACCTCTCATTCTTCTAAACTCCAATGAGTACAGGCCCAACCTACTCAACCTCTTCTGATAAGAAAATCCCTCCATATCCTGTATCAACCTAATGAACCTTCTCTGGACTGCCTCCAATACCAATATATCTTTCCTTAGATAAGGGGACCAAAACTGTTCACAGTGTTCTATGTGTGGTCTAACTAGTGCTTTGTATAGTTTTAGCAAGACTTCCCTATTTTTATACTCCATTCCCTTTGAAGTAAAGGCCAACATTCCTTTTCCCTTCCCTATTACCTGCTGCACCTGGATGTTAGCTTTTTGTGATTCATGCACCAGGACTCCCAAATCCCACGGTGCTGCAGCTTTCTGCAGTCTTTCTCCATTTAAATAATATTCAGCTCCTCTATTCTTCCTTCCAAAGTGCATAACCTCGCATTTTCCCACATAATATTCCATCTGCCAAGTTTTTGCCCACTTACTTAACCCGTCTATATCCCTCTGCAGACTTTCTGTGTCATCCTCACCACTTGCCTTCCCACCTATTTTTGTGTCATCTGCAAACTTGGCGAATGTACTTTCACTTCCCTCATCTAAATCATTAATATGTATTGTAAATAATTGTGGCCCAGCACTGATCCCTGTGGCACTCCAATAGTTACAGGCTGCCATCCTGAAAATGCCCCCCTTATCCCAACTCTGTCTTCTATTAGTTAGCTAATCCTCTATCCATGCTAATGTACTACCCCCAACACCATCGGCTCTTATCTCATTAAGTAGCTTTATGTGTGGTACCTTATCGAATGCCTTTTGGAAATCCAACTATATTGCATCTACTGGTTCCTCTTTATCTATCCTGCTTGTTACCTCCTCAAAGAATTCTAATAAATTTGTCAGGAATGATTTCCCTTTCATGAAGCCATGCTGATGCTGCTTGATTATATTATGCATTTCTAAATGCCCTGCTATTACATCCTTTATAATAGACTCTAACATTTTCCCAATGACAGACGTTAAACTAACTGGCCTACAGTTACCTGTTTTTTGTCTCCCTCCCTTTTTGAATAAGGGTTTTACATTGGCAGTTTTCCAATCTTCTGGACATTTCCAGAATCTGAGGATTCTTGGAAGATTATTACCAGTACATCCACTATCTCTGTAGCTACTTCCTTCAATATCCTAGGATACAACCCATTAGGTCCAGGGGACCTGTCGGCCTTTAGCCCCATTAGTTTCCCTAGTACTTTTTCTCAAGTGATAGTTAGTGTATTTATTTCCTAGCCCTCTTTTGCCCCTTGATTATTTAGTATTTTAGGAATGCTGTTAGTGTCTTCTACTGTGAAGACTGATGCAAAGTATTTATTCAACTCCTCTGCCATTTCCTGGTTCCCCATTATTATTTCCCCAGCCTCCTTCACTTGGCCTCTCTCTTCCTTTTTATATATTTAAAGAAGCTCATACTGTCTGTTTTTATATTATTTGCTAGTTTACTCTCAAAGTTTATTTTCTCCCTCTTTATTATTTCTTTGGTCATCTTTTGTTGGTTTTTAAAACCTTCTCAATCCTCTGGCTTACCACTAATCTTTTTCACATTGTATGTTTTTTCTTTCAATTTGATACTATCATTAACTTCCTTGGATAACCATAGTTGGCTTATTCCCTTCCTACAATCCTTCTTCCTCACTGGGATATATCTTTGTTGTGAGTCATAACTATTTTCTTAAACATCTGCCATTGTTCATCACTGTCTTTTCTGCTAAACCCCTTTCCAGTCCACTCCAGCCAACTCTGCCCTCATTCCATTGTAATTACCCTTATTTAAGTTTAGCATAGTTGTTTCCGACCCAAGTTTCTCACTCTCAAACTGAATGCTACATTCTACCATGTTATGGTCACTGTTTCCGGTGGGATCCTTCACTCTGAGATCATTTATTAAACCTGCCTCATTACACATTACCTGATCCAAAATAGCCTGATCCTTGGTTGGATCCACAACATATTGTTCTAGGAAACTGTCCCGAATACGCTCTGTGGCTGGGATTTTCTGGCCCCATTGCAGGTGGGACCCCAGGCAGAAGGCCGTTGACTTGTGGTGGGATCGGAAGATCCAGGCAGTGAGCGGGTGTGGGAAATCCTGCCCTATGAATTCTTACTCATGGCTGCCTCTGCTAATTTGATTTTCCTAATCTAAATGAAGATTAAAGTCAACTATGATTAATGTACTGCCTTTTTTGCATTCCCTCATTATCTCCCAATATATTCTCTGTCCTACGGTATAGCTACTGTTACGTGGTGTTATGACTGCTGCACTTGGTAAAGCGGAGTTATTTTAAAATCCCAGAAGGAAACTTCAAACAACTGACATAACCAATAACTTCAAGTATTATGTTTGAGATACGACTCTAAACTCAGGAATCAGACAATGAGTTCTCGAGGTTTTACATTAAACTAAATGAAACATTTTATTAATTCACACAGGTTAAAATATATGTACAAATCTGACTACAAATTACTACTATCATAACTTTTAACTAATTCCCAAACTAATCTCCATTAAGGCAACAGCAACTCATAGACTTAACCAGACACCAGGCAAAGCATTTTCACCTTATGAATTCAAAATGAGGTTCTTTTCACTTTGGTTCCTTGCAGATACAGTGGTTGGCTTACGGGCTTTGATCTTACATTGCCTCTGCTCTGCACACCCGAAAACTACTGAAGTTATACCTACCAGTCCCATTGAATGTTAATTCTCATTGTATCACCAACCTCTGAACTAAACCTCTCTAACAATAAAACCCCTTTCATAGTACCAGTTTTATTAGTAATATAAACATATTGCTTGGTAGCTGCTAGATAGGTGTCAGTTTTCACCCCACTTCTTGAATGTTCTATTCAAAAAATGCAAATACACGCTATCTCTCTTCCATATCAAAACTAGTACACATCAAAGCACCCAGACTAGCTGGCTTCAATCCAGTTAAGACACACCCACTGACTAAACCTCTATTTTAAAAGAAAAATATTTTCTAAGATATTATATACATTAATAGCTTCATGATGGGGGGCCAATAGACTACTCCCACTAGTGCCTTCTTCCTCTTGTTATTTCTTACCTCCACCCATATGGATTCTACATCTTTCGATCCAAGATCCTTTCTTGCTATCATACGTATTCCATCTCGTACTCACAAAGCTATCCCAGCACCCTTTCCTTCCTACCTGTCCTTTCAAAAATTCACATACACCTGAATACTTAATTCCCATTTGTTAACAAACCATCTATTCCTTAGCCATCATGCAGAGGTTGAGTTTAATTTTAATTGATTTATGAAATGATAGGGGAAACAATTCATGCATTTCCAATTGTGAAGGTTGGACAAGATACAGCGCCTAAGGGATCAAACACTGGAGTGTTGCTTTGGGCTGCATTAGGGTGCTTAAGTTGGAGTTTGGTGAGAGAGGGACTTTAAGTGTTAATTTCTATCTAAAGTCTAATCTTTGTTTAACTTAGCAACTAAGTAAAAGTTGCTGTTTGGGTTGGAAGAAGGTGAGTTTAAGTCCAGCTTTAAAACAAGGGTTATACAGGCTCTGCTTGCAGCTGCAGCTAGTTAATTAGACAACTGGGTTAAATAGGTTTTCAGAAACTAGAATTTTCTGAAATTCTAGCATAAAAGCATGCCATCTACAGTGCTGCTTTTGTCTGTGCTGGAGTGCTGCTTTGGGCTGCACTAGAGTGCTTCAGTTGGAGTTTGGTGAGAGAGGGAGGGATCTTTTCATTTTCTACCTTTCCTCGGTAAGAAGAGCGGTTGTCTTGGTAAGTAGGGCCTGGTAAGTGTTTCCTCTCTCCTTAATATTCCCTAACCTAGAGGAAGTAAAAGGAAAGGGAGTAATTTAAGGGTAAGTCATGGCAGGGCAGCTCGGCCAAGTGGAATGCTCCTCCTGTGTGATGTGGGAAGTCAGGGACATTTCCACTGTTCAGCACGGCCATGTGTGCAGGAGGCATCTTCTACTGCAGCTACGCAAAATCCACATTTTGGAGCTGGAGCTATGGCTGGAGTCACTGTGGGGCATCTGCAATGCTGAGATCTTTGTGGATAGCACATACAGTGAGGTAGTCACACTGCAGGTAAAGGGTGCACAGGCAGAAAGGGAATGGGTGACTGCCAGACAGAGTAAAAGCACTAGGCAGGTAGTGCAGGAGTCCCCTGAGGCCATCCCCCTCTCCAACAGATTTTCCGTTTTGGATACTGTTGGGGCAGATAGTTTCTCAGGGGAATGCGGCGAGAGCCAAGTCTGTGGCACCAGGAGTGACTCAGCTGCATGGGATGAGGGGGAGAAAAAAGAATGGGAGAGCAATAGTGATAAGGGATTCTATTGTAAAGGGAACAGATGGATGTTTCTGCAGCCAGAGACATGTCACCAGAATGGTATGAGGCCTCCCTGCTGCCAGGGTCAAGGATGTCACTGAGCGTCTGCAGGACATTCTGAAGGAGGGCAGCGAACACCCCGAGGTCGTGGTCCATATCGGTACCAATGACATAGGTAAAAAGAGGGATGAGGTCCTGAAAACAGAATACAGGGAGCTAGGAAGTAAATTAAGAAGAAGACCTCAAAGGTAGTAATCTCAGGATTAGTCCCAGTGCCACGTCTAGTGAGATCAGGAATTGGAGAATAGACCAGATGAATGCGTGACAGGAGAGATTGTGTAGGAGGGAGGGATTTAGATTCTTGCGGCATTAGAACTGATTCTGGGGAAGATGGGACCTGTCATTCTATGTCTATATACTCAATCGGCAGCATAAATCCTTCGGCATCTCTGTTGTGGCAGCATCCAGCCTCCATCAGCTCTGGTATAGATCTGCCTCCCTCATATACCTCCAGTGGACCCTGACCATCTGGCCTTCTCCCTCTCCCTCTCCCTCTCAATCTCCTCCTCCACTGCCACTCCTCACTGGAGGGTGTGTCTCCCACCCCCATCTTCTTAAAACCAAACAGGCTGAGACACTAACTGCACGGGCAGAATTTACTGTGACATGAGCAGGGCGGGTGCCTGACCTGAATGGGAGTGAAATAATGAGCGATGATGTCAGGCACGCGTCCCCACATCATCACAAACTCTCGCAATCTTTTGGTCGGCATGTGGGTGTGTGTGAGAGGCAGCATCGCGCCTGACAACAATTACCAGACCTACAAAGGCCCCTAAGTAATTAATTAAGCTGCATTTCTCGCTGCCCGATCAATCATTCGGTTGGTGGGCAGGTGAATAGACCAGGCGGCCTTTGCATTTTTAATGAAGCCTCATCCACGGGTGGGATGAGGTTTCCAGTGCTTACTAAAAAATACTGAAAATCTTTAAACATCTTTTTTCACATGTCCCTCTTCATGTGACTGGGTCACATGTGGGGACATCTGTATCTGATATGTTACAAGTTTATTTTTGTATTTAAAATCTGTCAGCTCGCCGAGGCAGCTCTGTGCCTTCAGGGAGCTGTCAGTGCGCGCTCTCCCGTGCCTGCGCACATGTCCGTGCTCCCGCTCCCCCATGCCTGCGCACACCTCCATGCCTGCGCACACATCCGTGCTCCGGCTCCCCCGTGCCTGCGCACACCTCTGTGCTCCCGCTCCCCCATGCCTGCGCACACCTCTGTGCTCCCGCTCCCCCATGCCTGCGCACACCTCTGTGCTCCTGCTCTCCCGTGCCTGCGCACACCTCTGTGCTCCCGCTCCCCCATGCCTGCGCACACCTCTGTGCTCCTGCTCTCCCGTGCCTGCGCACACCTCTGTGCTCCTGCTCTCCCGTGCCTGTGCACACCTCTGTGCTCCCGCTCCCCCGTGCCTGCGCACACCTCTGTGCTCCTGCTCTCCCGTGCCTGCGCACACCTCTGTGCTCCCGCTCTCCTGTGCCTGCGCACACCTCCGTGCTCCCGCTCTCCTGTGCCTGCGCACACCTCCGTGCTCCCGCTGCCCCTAGCCTGCGCACACATCCGTGCTCCCGCTCCCCCATGCCTGCGCACACCTCTGTGCTCCCGCTCCCCCGTGCCTGCGCACACCTCCGTGCTCCCGCTCTCCTGTGCCTGCGCACACCTCCGTGCTCCCGCTCTCCTGTGCCTGCGCACACCTCCGTGCTCCCGCTCTCCCGTTCCTGCGCACACATCCGTGCTCCCGCTCCCCCATGCCTGCGCACACCTCTGTGCTCCCGCTCCCCCGTGCCTGCGCACACCTCTGTGCTCACGCTCCCCCATGCCTGCGCACACCTCTGTGCTCCTGCTCTCCCGTGCCTGCGCACACCTCTGTGCTCCCGCTCCCCCATGCCTGCGCACACCTCTGTGCTCCCGCTCTCCTGTGCCTGCGCACACCTCTGTGCTCCTGCTCTCCCGTGCCTGCGCACACCTCTGTGCTCCTGCTCTCCCGTGCCTGTGCACACCTCTGTGCTCCCGCTCCCCCGTGCCTGCGCACACCTCTGTGCTCCTGCTCTCCCGTGCCTGCGCACACCTCTGTGCTCCCGCTCTCCTGTGCCTGCGCACACCTCCGTGCTCCCGCTCTCCCGTTCCTGCGCACACATCCGTGCTCCCGCTCCCCCATGCCTGCGCACACCTCTGTGCTCCCGCTCCCCCGTTCCTGCGCACACCTCTGTGCTCCCGCTCCCCCATGCCTGCGCACACCTCTGTGCTCCTGCTCTCCCGTGCCTGCGCACACCTCTGTGCTCCCGCTCCCCCGTGCCTGCGCACACCTCTGTGCTCCCGCTCCCCCATGCCTGCGCACACCTCTGTGCTCCCGCTCCCCCGTGCCTGCGCACACCTCTGTGCTCCCGCTCCCCCATGCCTGCGCACACCTCTGTGCTCCCGCTCCCCCGTGCCTGCGCACACCTCTGTGCTCCCGCTCCCCCGTGCCTGCGCACACCTCTGTGCTCCCGCTCTCCTGTGCCTGCGCACACCTCCGTGCTCCCGCTCTCCTGTGCCTGCGCACACCTCCGTGCTCCCGCTCTCCTGTGCCTGCGCACACCTCCGTGCTCCCGCTCCCCTGTGCCTGCGCACACCTCCGTGCTCCCGCTGCCCCTAGCCTGCGCACACCTCCGTGCTCCCGCTCTCCTGTGCCTGCGCACACCTCCGTGCTCCCGCTCTCCTGTGCCTGCGCACACCTCCGTGCTCCCGCTCTCCTGTGCCTGCGCACACCTCCGTGCTCCCGCTCTCCCGTTCCTGCGCACACCTCCGTGCTCCCACTCCCCCGTGCCTGCGCACACCTCCGTGCTCCCGCTCTCCCATTCCTGCGCACACCTCCGTGCTCCCACTCCCCCGTGCCTGCGCACACCTCCGTGCTCCCGCTCTCCCGTTCCTGCGCACACCTCCGTGCTCCCGCTCTCCCGTTCCTGCGCACACCTCCGTGCTCCCGCTCTCCCATTCCTGCGCACACCTCCGTGCTCCCACTCCCCCGTGCCTGCGCACACCTCCGTGCTCCCGCTCTCCCGTTCCTGCGCACACCTCCGTGCTCCCGCTCCCCCGTGCCTGCACACACCTCCGTGCTCCCGCTCTCCCATTCCTGCGCACACCTCCGTGCTCCTGCTCTCCCATTCCTGCGCACACCTCCGTGCTCCCGCTATCCCATTCCTGCGCACACCTCCGTGCCTGAGGACTCGAAATGTCAACTCTTTTCTTCTCTGCCGATGCTGCCAGACCAGCTGAGTTTTTCCAGGTAATTCTGTTTTTGTTTTGGATTTCCAGCATCCGCAGTTTTTTGTTTTTATATAAGTTATCCACCTGGCCTGATTCACACCTTCTAATCATATTGTAGCAGTGTGCACTTAATGTTGCAGTCAATTGCACTCTTAATGAACTTAGCTATCCAATTTTCAACAATTTGAACATGATGGGCAGGTTCTCAATTTCTAGGACCATTTGCCTAGCATATCACCATGTTCCAGCATGATGACATCAGGAATGTGAACTGAAGTCATCGTGCCTAATAATACATCAGCATGGGCATGGTACAAGCCTGTTTTCACCATATTCAGTCCTATGCATCAGCCAGTGAGCTAGAGGTGGGGCAGAATTATAGCTGGACACAAACTGTGCTATTTAAACAACAAACTGTGTTGAATGGATGCAGTACAGCAAACAGTCTACAGAGTCTATTTAAAAAGCATTTTGACGAAATACAGAAAATAGAACTTGTGATTGAAACTACAGCAACATCTCCTAGTAAAAGCAGGATGAATTCTCCAATGCAATACAGGGAGTGGAGGATAGTTCACAATTCAGTCCCAGTCACTTGCAGCAGTGGAATCCAGATGTGATTGACAGGAAAATTACCCAATCATCTCCATTCTGACTGGGAACAATGTGCAGTGTTTTGCTTGTCCCTCTGTCTGAAATGAGTAATTTGTTGATGATGATTGAGTTTGCAGATCAGGATGTGCACATACACCAGCCATTCCAGTCCAGTACAGCCACGTGATTTCCAAACCTGGGCACTGAGCCCAAAGAACCCTAACTCTGGTCAAAAGACAGATTGATTGTGAAGGAATCGGAAACCCTTCAAAACACATACAATAAAATAGCTAAATAGCCATAGCCAGTGATTCAAACACGGCAGCTCTAACAGGTCAGAAGGTTTTGATATTCGCAGTGTTGTGCTGATTTAGTTATTTTCTCTTTTCTTTGTGACACGGTCTCTCCCTAGCTGGTCACTCAGCTGCTGGGTTGTCATGACAACGGTTATTAACTCATGACATTTCACTAAATTTTCCAGCTAACTTGTCCAATAATAATACAGTGCCTCCTAGACATTGGCTGTAAATCAAAGGCTCTGTAGAATTTGCTATCTGCAGTTCAGACTGAAACTTCGTCGAGTAAACTAGTTCAACAATATTCAAGTTGCCATAAAAATCACAGGGTATTCAAAAATGAAAAGAACAATCTGACCAATAAGTTCTGTTTTAAAGGACGCTTGTGGGGGCACCGAGGACAATTAGGGTTAAATTCGATTCCCTCACACATCAGCAACATTTATTTCCTAAGGGTCAGTTGTGACTTAGTAGGTAGTACTCTTCTTCCCTGAGGCAGTAGACCAGGGGCTCAGGCCCCACTTCACAATCCTTAAGACAAGTTTTTTTTGCATGGTTCCCGCAGTGGAGTGCTGCACTGCCAGATGTACCATCTTTCAGGGTAGCTGTAACACCAAGATCCCATCAGCCCTCTCAGGTGGATCTAAAAGATTTCACTGCACCATTTCAATGAGCAGGTGAGTTCTCCATGGGCATCCTGGGGCCAATATTCAACCCTCAAACAACATCACTTATAATATGTTCTCCAGTCATTCCCTCATTTATGTGATCTTGCTGTGTAATCTTGCTGCCATGCTGCCTTGTGGGTCAGTGGGTGGTACTCTTGCCTCGATATCAGTAGGTTGTGTGTTCAAGACCCCAGCTGAGATTTTCCTACCCTACCCTGGCAGCCAAAAGTCCTTTGGCTTTGGTGGGACCAGAAGTTCCCAGCACCACTGCAGAGACTTAAGCCAAGTGAGTCCTCCCCACTGCCCTGGGCTAATAGTTATCTTCAGCTGACTTCACTAAAACCACTGATTATCAGGTTATCATGACAATGCTGTTAGTGGGATCTTGCTGTGCATGAATTGGCTGTGCTGTCTTTCTTACATTACAACAGTGGCTGCACTTCAAAAAGATTTCATTGATTGCAAAGTGCTTTGGGATGCCCTGAGGTTGTGAAAGGTGCTATATAAATGTAAAATCCTTCTTTATTTTTATTTTACTGCGATTTTGAAACATTTGCTGTATTTCAGGATCTGGATCCAATATTCCTTGTACCTGTTTCTTGGTCTGAAGTGAAACGTGTAAATGCAAGTGGCACACATTTTCTCATTGTTTGCTGCATCAGCAGTTCACAGTAAATTTGAACAAAATATGGGTCTGTTCTTTTGCTGGAACCTGCTCCCAAGTGACGATAGAAAGAAATAAATGATCAGCAAAGCTGTGGTATATGTACACTTCCATGTATAAGGACAGCGGTCTTTTACAGTGTCTGTCTCAGTGAGAACTGCTCTAAGGTGTCTGCCTCCAGAGGCAGCCCTCATGGTATAATCACCTCATTACAGAAAGCTGGTGTGACAATCAGACTGGTTACATTTCAAAACCCAAACATCCCCCTTTTTATATCAAACAAAAGATACAAATATCCCCCTTTTCCTAGCGAGCAAAAGACACCTTTGCATACACAATCCCGCATGACTGTGAATTACCCAAGTTACTCACTATATGTTCTCATGCATTAACCACTGTTTGTCCCATGAGTCAGTCACTGCACATGCATTGCGCACAAAGGCCAGAAGTTTTCGCTGAGTGGGTGGGTCAGTGCCCGATCCGCTTGGGTGTAAAATAACATGTACACTGACATCAGGCGAGTGTCCCGGTGCATTGCACACTCGCGCTATATTTCAGTCGGCGGGGAAGTAGGCAACAAAATTTCCACTGCCTGTCCAAGCTTACTGTTGGTGGGCGGGCGAACTGGCCACGCAGCCTCAGGATATTTTACAAAACCTCATCCATGGGCAGGATGAGGTCTCCAACAGGAATTAAAACTACATTTAAAAAGTTGAAATCTCATTTATAACATGTCCCTGCTCATGTGACAGAGTCACGTGTTTTGAACATTTTTAAATCCTTTACTTATGATCTTGAAATCCTGCAGCTCCCTGAAGGAGCTTTCAGTGCACACACTCCCACGCACACACACACACACACACACACACAAACCTCGGCACTCACCCTCCTCTCGTCTCCACCCTGGCAGCGCTCAGCATCGTGGCGGTGATTCACGCTGGCTGGCCGCTCATTAGCTGCGTTAAGTCACGGCCGGGGTCCAATCGCAGTCGGAGGTCAGTTTCGCGACAGCTCTCGGCCCCCCCCACCCACTCCCCCACCCCCCCCGAACCTCCCCACCCCCACTCCCTCCCCTCAGCTGCACTGTTGTTGTTTCATTGTGGTCACTGGGGGCACGTAGACCTCTGGTATTGATCGTAGTTCTGTGCTCAGTACAGCTGGTGGGAACCCTGCTTCCTGACTGGCCGATTGCAGTGAAGGAACAGCTTCACGCCCAAGTTTACACATGGGCTGATTCCTGTTGAAAGCGTTGAGGGTTTGTACCCTGATTGGCTCCTCATGTTTTTCCATGGCTACAGATTGATTCTTCAAGGTGGCAACTTCTTTGTGTGCCTTGTCTACGTGCTGTTTTGTCCGCAGTACATCTGGTTTAGTTTTTTCAACTCCCGCTTTGAGTTGCCAACTATGGAATTGTGGGTCATTCTTTCTTCCCTTGCACCTTAGGGCTGTCTCTGATATTTGTTAGTTCTGATCTCACACAACCTGGTCCATTGAAGACATCAGTTAATCGTGCGTTATCAATGGTATATACTCAGCTGGAATCTTGCCTTTCAAATCTTCCTGTCTAGCTCTGCTGTGAACATTTTCCTGTAGAACTGCTTCATTTACCTTTGGCTCGTGCATTTTATTGTGCTGATTTGGTCAGCAGCCATATTTTGGTTTAGTTACATATTGAGCGGGATTTTCTACACCCCCCCTGCCACCAGGATCTTCCAGTCCCGCAAGTCAGTGGATTTCTGGCTGGGGCGCCACTCGCCTGCGGCGGGTCCACGATGGGGCTGGAAAATCCCAGCCATTGTCTCCCTCGCTCTGGAAGTTTTTGCTTCCCTTTCTCTGTTGGCACGTTTAGGGTTACCAGGCCAAACTTTAGACTTGCTTCAGCTGGGATGAGTGGCCATTGCGTCCCATCTATGATCTGGAGCTCCAGATCTCCCCCATTGTCATTGCATTAAGTTCTCAGGCTAATTTGTCCTCCCGGTCTGAGTATTGTGTCACCAGACATCCTCAATCTTACTTTCGAAGGCTCCATTTTCGGATCGCCATGTTGAGCTGCTTCACACAGATCTTTGAAGGTCATTATGTTGCATGGTGCACCCATGTCTAGCTGCCATTTCTTGTTTACCTGGTACTCTCCCTCTGTGCTCATCAAGGCCACAGTCCCAAACCATTTGTCTCCTGTAGACTTGACTGAAGGATCTTGTTGTATTCAAGTTCATCAGGTTCTTCTGCTGACATCTCTGCATTGACCAACCACATAGGTTTGCTTTGCTTCTTTCTGGCCAAGCACTTATGTGCAAAATGATTCTGCTTCTTGCAGTTAAAACACTGCTTTCCCCCAGTCCTTCTTTCCCTGTGCATCCTGTCCTCTGCAGTATCTACATCCTGCCCTGTGCCTACGATTGCTCCACTCTTTCAGCCTGGACTGTCTCTCAGCACCATCTGTCTCCTGCTCAGCTCTACCATCCGTATGTCACAGCTGATATTTCACAATTTCACACACGTCTATCGCTTTCATTAGTGTCAGTTTCTCATCTTTCAGTAGATTGCTCTCACCAAGGGGTCTCTCATGCCAAAGCCTGATCTATCTTTAATCAGGCCATCTTCGAGCTGTCTGAATTCACATGATTCTGCAGGTTGATTTACTACTGTGACACGGCCTTCAATGGTCTCGATTTCACTCTGAACTCTAGTGTTGAATAGCTGTCTCTTCTCTGTAGCCAGTGATGTACTAACAGCTTTTCATTTTGTCCTTTATCAGCAGCTTTTCTGCAGATCTGAACCTTTCTGTGTTCCTGGGTTCTCAGTGTTTCTTCTGCATCATTTCCAGGGTTGAAAATCTATTTTTACTCCACTTTCTGATGATCTGCTTCATGCATAACGACAGCAGTACTTCATCAGGGTCTGTCTCAGTGAGAGGCTTTACTGAGCTGCTCTAAGGTGTCAGCTTCCAGAGGAAGCCTCACAGCTATGTTCAGCCTGATGTGACAATCAGACTGGTTACATTTCAAAACCCAAACATCCCCCTTTTTATATTGAACAAAAGATACAAACATACCCAATAAGAACAGGAGTAAAACCTAGGGTAAGGCTAACGGCCAATGGCTAGAGTGAGGTCAGGGGTTGGAGCCAGAGGTTGAGGCTAGTGTTAGAACCAGATGTGGGAGCCGGTTTGGTGAATTCCTAAATCATGTCAAATGAAGCACTCCAACCAAGTGACACACCAACCACGTGACACACTGACCATGTGACACACCAACCACGTGACACACCGACCACTTGACACACCGACCATGTGACACACTGACAACATGATACACTGGCCATGTGACACACCAACCATGTGACACACTGACCATGTGACACACCAACCACGTGACACACCGACCATGTGACACACCGACCATGTGACACACTGACAACATGATACACTGACCATGTGACACACCGACCATGTGACACACTGACAACATGATACACTGACCATGTGACACACCAACCATGAGACACACTGACCATTGGACACACCAACCATGTGACACACTGACAACATGATACACTGACCATGTGACACACTGACCATGAGACACACTGACCATGTGACACACCAACCATGTGACACACTGACAACATGATACACTGACCATGTGACACACTGACCATGCGACATATTGATCATGTGACACACTGAACACATAACACACCAACCACACAACACACTGGCCATGTGAAGCACTGACCATGTGACGCACTGACCATGTGACACACTGACCACGTGACACACCGACCATGTGTCATGCTGACCACGTGACACACTGACAACATGATACACTGACCATGTGACACAACAACCATGTGACACACTGACCATGTGACACACTGACAACATGATACACTGACCATGTGACACACCAACCATGTGACACACTGACCATGTGACACACTAACAACATGATACACTGACCATGTGACACACTGACCATGCGACATATTGATCATGTGACACACTGAACACATAACACACCAACCACACAACACACTGGCCATGTGAAGCACTGACCATGTGAAACACCGACCACGTGACACACCGACCACGTGACACACTGACCATTTGACACACTGACCACGTGACACACTGACCACGTGACACGCTGACCACTTGACACACTGACCACGTGACACACTGGCCACGTGACACGCTGACCATGTGACACACCGACCACGTGACACACTGACCACGTGACACGCTGACCACTTGACACACTGACCACGTGACACACTGACCACGTGACACGCTGACCACGTGACACACTGACCATGTGACACATTGACCATGTGACACGTTGACCATGTGACATGCTGACCACGTGACACACCGACCATGTGACACACCAACCACGTGACACACTGACCATGTGACACACTGACCATGTGACACACTGACCATGTGACACACCAACCACGTGACACACCAACTACGTGACACACCGACCATGTGACACACTGACAACATGATACACTGGCCATGTGACACACCAACCATGTGACACACTGACCATGTGACACACCAACCACGTGACACACCGACCATGTGACACACTGACAACATGATACACTGACCATGTGACACACCGACCATGTGACACACTGACAACATGATACACTGACCATGTGACACACCGACCATGTGACACACTGACCATGTGACACACTGACAACATGATACACTGACCATGTGACACACTGACCATGCAACATATTGATCATGTGACACACTGAACACATAACACACCAACCACACAACACACTGGCCATGTGAAGCACTGACCATGTGAAACACCGACCACGTGACACACCGACCACGTGACACACTGACCATTTGACACACTGACCACATGACACACTGACCATTTGACACACTGACCACGTGACACGCTGACCATTTGACACACTGGCCACGTGACACACTGACCACGTGACACGCTGACCACGTGACACACTGACCATGTGACACATTGACCATGTGACACGTTGACCATGTGACACGCTGACCACGTGACACACTGACCATGTGACACACTGACCATGTGACACACCAACCACGTGACACACCAACCATGTGACACACTGACCATATGACACATTGATCATGTGACACACTGAACACATAACACATCAACCACATGACACACTGGCCATGTGACACACTGGCCATGTGACACACTGGCCATGTGACATACCAACCACGTGGCACACTGACCACTTGACACACTGACAACCTGACACACTGGTAAGGTGACACACTGACCATGTGACACACTAACCACGTGACACACCAACCATGTGACACACTAACCACGTGACACACCGACCATGTGACACACCGACCATGTGACACACTGACCATATGACACATTGATCATGTGACATATTGAACACATAACACACCAACCACATCACACACTGGCCATGTGAAGCACAGACCATGTGAAACACCAACCACGTGACACACCGACCATGTGACACACCGACGACGTGACACACCGACCATGTGACACACCGACCATGTGACATGCTGACCACGTGACACACCGACCATGTGACACACCGACCATGTGACACACCGACCACGTGACACACCCACCATGTGACACGCTGACCACATGACACACCGACCATGTGACACACCGACCATGTGACACACCAACCACGTGACACACCGACCACGTGACACACCAACCACGTGACACACTGACCATGTGACCAGGGTGGAGTGGGGTGAGAAGCCAGGGAAGGGGTAGCGGCCCACATTGCCTATATGAAGACTGCTGGAACACACCTGCCCCTTGCACAAGCCCATGTTGCTGGGCTTCCTGTGGCCCTGGCTCCTTTTGATTGGATTAGGGTCTGATCCCTTTATTTAAACACGGAGGCCAGCAGGTAAACAGCCCATTTCAACTGCCCACCTTAATTTGTTTACGCTGGATAGGGAGAGTTAATAATGCTAGCACCTTGGAAGTGTAGTCACAGGAAATCTGGCAGGTCATTTATGGGTGAAAGATCTCACAAACAGCAATGTGATAATAACCAGATCACCTTTTCAGTCATGTTGGTTGAGGGATAAATATTGATCACATTGGACCTCCCCTGTTTTTCTTCAAAATAGAACCATCTTTTATATCCATCTGAGGGGGCAGACAAGGCCTCAGTTTAATGTCTCATCTGAAAGACGGCACCACCAACAGTGTGGTTCTCCCTCAGGACTGCACTGAGAGAGTCAGTCTTGATCATTGCATTCAAATCTCTGGAGTAGAATTTGAACCCACAACCTTCTGACTCACAGTGTCACCTCTGCAAATGAATGTTCTTGCCTGTTAAGCAGTTTGGGGACATCTTGAGGTTGCGAAGAGCACAATATAATACAAGTTTCTTTTTTATCAACAATTGAAGGAACTGAATTGATGAAATGATGAGCACATGAAAGGACTGAAGAAGAGAATTGAGAGAAGGGTCATTGATAGAAACTAAAGCTTGGATAAATAGCACAGAGACTCATCATCCATTCACACTTTGTTCACATTGGGTGGCCAAAGTAATAGTTGGATAAGGCCTCTCTAAACCAATAGACTCCACTGTCTGGGAAGAGAGTTAAAGAAACAAACAGTTGCTGCAAAAGCCGACCGGACTCACAACCAGCGAGCTGATGACAGAATTGGACGCCAAGGCTTCCAGATGACTGAAACAAGACAGGCAGCACTTCCAGAATTGTATAGTCTGCAAAAGGGTCAATATCACCCTCAGTGAGTATTCCTAGGACAAGGTTCCAGGCATTAGCCAGGAGTTGGTGTTGAGATTTTGGGTGTCAGTGTGAGAAAGATTGTTTGTTTCAGTGAAAGAAATTCCAGTGTGTACCACATCAGATGCCTTATATCTAGTTTCCGAAAATCTGCCAGGAGTGTTAACTCAATATAACGACATCATTATCATGTAAAAGATAAACTGGTGTGAGAAAACACATTAACTACTTTTTCACACCCCCCTCACTGTTGGTTAAAACTGGCGAATTTGTGTCATCAGTAAATTTGTGATTGCGTTCACGATGGACAATCCTAAATCAGTGAGAAACCAAGAACCAGAAACAGGTGCAGTGGAAACCCCATAGCACAACCATGATACACCCGTACAGAATCAACCCCAACCCCACACCTGTACCGAATCAAACCCAACCCCACACCCGTACCGAATCAACCCCAATCCTGACACCCATACCGAATCAACCCCAACCCTGACACCCGTACCGAATCAACCAAAACCCCACACCCATACCGAATCAACCCCAACCCCAACACCCATACCAAATCAACCCCAACCCCAACACCCATACCGAATAAACCCCAACCCCGACAGACGTACCGAATCAACCCCAACCCCACACCCGTACTAAATCAACCCCAACCCAACACCCGTACCGAATCAACCCCAAACCAACACCCGTACCGAATCAACCCCAACCCCACACCCATACCAAATCAACCCCAACCCCACACCCGTAACAAATCAACCCCAACCCCACACCCGTACCGAATCAACCCCAACCCCGACACCCGTACCGAATCAACACCAAAACCACACCCATACTGAATCAACCCCAACACCGACACACGTACCGAATCAACCCCAACACCACACCCATATCGAATAAACCCCAATCCCACACCCATACCGAATAAACCACAACACCGACACCCGTACCGAATAAACCATAATCCCACACGCGTACCGAATCAACCCCAACCCCACACACGTAATGAATAAAACCCAACCCCACACAGGTACCGAATAAAGCCCAACCTCACACCCATACTGAAACAACCTCAACCCCGACACCCGTACCGAATAAACCACAACCCCACACACATACTGAATCAACCTCAACCCCACACCCGTACTGAATCAACCCCAACCCCACACCCAAACTGAATAAACCCCAACACCGCACCCATACCGAATCAATCCCAACCCCGACATGCGTACCGAATCAACCCCAACCCCGACAGCCACACCGAATCAACCCCAACCCCGACACCCATACCGAATCAAACCCAACCCCAACACCCATACCGAATCAATCCCAACCCCACACCCGTACCGAATTAACACCAACCCGACACCCGTACCGAATAAACCCCAACCCCACACCCATACCGAATCAACCCCAACCCCGACAACCGTACCGAATAAACCACAACCCCACACCCATACTGAATCAACCTCAACCCCACACCCGTACCGAATCAACCCCAACCCCACAACCATAACGAATAAACCCCAAACCCACACCCAAACCGAATCAACCCCAACCCCGACACCCGTACCGAATCAACCCCAACCCCACACCCATAATGAATCAACCCCAACCCCGACACCCGTACCGAATCAACCCCAACCACACACCCGTACCGAGTAAACCCCAACCCCACACCTGTACCGAATCAACCCCAAACGCGACACCCGTACCGAATCAACCCCAACCCCGACACCCGTACCGAATCAACCCCAAACCCACACCCATACCGAATCAACCCCAACCACACACCCGTACCGAATCAAACCCAACCCCAGACCTGTACCGAATCAACCCCAAACCCACACCCGTACCGAATCAACCCCAACACTGACACCCGTACCGAATCAACCCGAACCCCACACCCATACCGAATCAACCCCAACCACACACCCGTACCGAATCAAACCCAACCCCAGACCTGTACCGAATCACCACCAAACCCACACCCGTAGCGAATCAAACCCAACCCCACACCCATACCAAATCAACCCCAACTCCACACACGTACCGAATCAACCCCAACACCACACACATACTGAATCAACCCCAAACCCGACACCCATACCGAATCAACCCCAACCCCGACACCCGTACCGAATCAACCCCGACACCACACCAATACCGAATAAACCCCAATCACGCACCCATACCGAATAAACCACAACCCCGACACCCGTACCGAATCAACGCCAACACCACACCCATACCAAATCAACCCCAACCCCACACTCGTACCGAATGAACCCCAACCCTACACCGGTACCGAATCAACCCCAACCCCACACCCGTACTGAATCAACCCCAACCCCACACCCGTACCGAATCAACCACAACCCCACACCCATACCGAATCAACCCCAACCCCACACCCATACTGAATCAACCCCAACCCCACACCGGTACCGAATCAACCCCAACTCCACACCCATACCGAATCAACCCCAACCCCGACACAGTACCGAATCAACCCCAACCCCACACCCGTACCGAATCTACCCCAACCCCACACCCATACCGAATAAACCCCAATCCCACACCCATACCGAATAAACCATCACACCGACACCCGTACCGAATAAACCCCAACCCCACACCCGTACCAAATCAACCCCAACCCCACAAACGTAACAAATAAAACCCAACCCCACACACATACCGAATAAAGCCCAAACCCACACCCGTTCCGGATCAACTCCAACCCCACACCCATACCGAATCAACCCCAACCCCACACCCATATCGAATCAACCCCAACCCCGACACTCATACGGAATCAAAGCCAACACCACACCCGTACTAAATCAACCCCAACCCCGACACCCGTACCGAATCAACCCCAAAACCACACACATACTGAATCAACCCCAACACCAACACCCATATCGAATAAACCCCAATCCCACACCCGTACCGAATAAACCCCAACACCACACCCATATCGAATAAACCCCAATCCCACACCCATACCGAATAAACCCCAAACCCACAAACGTAACAAATAAAACCCAACCCCACACACGTACCGAATAAAGCCCAACCCCACACACGTACCGAATCAACCCCAACCCCGACACCCGTACCGAAACAACCCCAACCCAAACACCCGTACCGAATCAACCCCAACCCCACACCCGTACCGAATAAACCCCAACCCCACAGCCATACCGAATCAACCTCAACCCCGACACCCGTACCGAATAAACCACAACCCCACACCCATACCGAATCAACCTCATCCCCACACCCAAACCGAATAAACCCCAACACTGCACCCATACCGAATCAACCCCAACCCCGACACGCGTACCGAATAAACCCCACACCCACACCCATACCGAATCAACCCCAACCCCAACACCCGTACCGAATCAACCCCAACACCACACCAATACCGAATAAACCCCAATCACGAACCCATACCCAATAAACCACAACCCCGACACCAGTAACGAATCAACCCCAACACCACACCCATACCAAATCAACCCCAACCCCACACTCGTACCAAATAAAGCCCAACCCTACACCCGTACCGAATCAACCCCAACCCCACACCCGTACCGAATCAACCCCAACTCCACACCCGTACCGAAACAACTCCAACCCCGACACCCGTACCGAATCAACCCCTACCCCACACCCATATCGAATCAACCCCAAACCCGACACCCGTATCGAATCAACCCCAACACCACACCCATACCGAATAAACCCCAATCCCACACCCATACCGAATAAACCATCACACCGACACCCGTACCGAATAAACCCCAATCCCACACCCGTACCAAATCAACCCCAACCCCACAAACGTAACAAATAAAACCCAACCCCACACACATACCGAATAAAGCCCAAACCCACAAAAGTACCTAATCAACACCAACCCCGACACCCGTACCGAAACAACCCCAACCCAAACACCCATACCGAATCAACCTCAACCCCGACACCCGTACCGAATAAACCACAACCCCACACCCATACCGAATCAACCTCAACCCCACACCCGTACCGAAACAACCCCAACTCCACACCCAAACCGAATAAACCGCAACACCGCACCCATACCGAATCAACCCCAACCCCGACACCCATATCGAATCAACCCCAAACCCAACACCCATAACGAATCAAACCCAACCCCAACACCCATACCGAATCAATCCCAAACGACACCCGTACCGAATTAACCCCAACCCCACACCTGTACCGAATAAACCACAACCCCACACCCATACTGAATCAACCTCAACCCCACACCCATACCGAATCAACCCCAACCCCGACACCCGTATCAAATCAACCCCAACCCCACACCCATAATGAATCAACCCCAACCCCAACACCCATACCGAATCAAACCCAACCAAACACCCGTACCGAATCAAAGCCAACCCCAGACCTGTACCGAATCAACCCCAAACCCACACCCGTACCGAATCAACCCCAATCCCACACCCGTACCAAATCAACCCCAACCCCACAAACGTAACAAATAAAACCCAACCCCACACACATACCGAATAAAGCCCAACCCCACACACGTACCTAATCAACACCAACCCCGACACCCGTACCGAAACAACCCCAACCCAAACACCCATACCGAATCAACCTCAACCCCGACACCCGTACCGAATAAACCACAACCCCACACCCATACCGAATCAACCTCAACCCCACACCCGTACCGAAACAACCCCAACTCCACACCCAAACCGAATAAACCGCAACACCGCACCCATACCGAATCAACCCCAACCCCGACACCCATATCGAATCAACCCCAAACCCAACACCCATAACGAATCAAACCCAACCCCACACCCATACCGAATCAACCCCAAACCCACACCCGTTCCGGATCAACTCCAACCCCACACCCGTACCGAATCAACCCCAACCCCACACCCATACCGAATCAACCCCAAGCCCACACCCATACCGAATCAACCCCAACCCCGACACCAGTACCGAATCAACCCCAACACCGCACCAATACCGAATAAACCCCAATCACGCACCCATACCGAATAAACCACAACCCCGACATCCGTACCGAATCTACCCCATCCCCACACCCATACCAAATCAAACCCAACTCCACACCCGTACCGAATCAACCCCAAACCCACACCCGTACCGAATCAACCCCAACCCCGACACCCGTACCGAATCAACCCCAACACCACACCCATACCGAATAAACCCCAATCCCACACCCATACCGAATAAACCACAACACCGACACCCGTACCAAATCAAACCCAAACCCCACAACCATACCAAATCAACCCCAGCCCCACACCCGTACCGAATCAACCCCAACCCCACACCCGTACCGAATCAACCCCAACACTACACCCGTAATGAATCAACCCCAACCACACACCCATACCGAATCAACCCCAACCCCGACACCCGTACCGAATCAACACCAAAACCACACACATACTGAATCAAACCCAACACCGACACGCGTATTGAATCAACCCCAACACCACACCCATATCGAATAAACCCCAATCCCACACCCATACCGAATCAACCACAACACCGACACCCGTACCGAATAAACCCCAATCCCACACACGTACCGAATCAACCCCAACCCCACACACGTAACCAATAAAACCCAACCCCACACACGTACCGAATAAAGCCCAACCCCACACACATACCGAATCAACCCCAACCCCGACACCTTTACCGAAACAACCCCAACCCAAACACCCATACCGAATCAACCCCAACCCCACACCCGTACCGAATAAACCCCAACCCCACACCCGTACCAAATCAACCTCAACCCCGACACCCGTACCGAATAAACCACAACCCCACACCCATACTGAATCAACCTCAACGCCACACCCGTACCGAATCAACCCCAACCCCACACCCAAACCGAATCAACCCCAACCCCGACACGCATACAGAATAAACCCCAACCCCACACCCATACCGAATCAACCCCAACCCTGACACCCATTCAGAATCAACCCCAACACCGACACCCGTACCGAATCAACCCCAACACCGACACGCAAACCGAATAAACACCAACCACAAACCCATACAGAATCAACGCCAACCCCGACACACAGATCGAATCAAACTCAACCCCGACACCCATACCGAATCAAACCCAACCCAAAACCCATACCGAATCAATCCCAACCCCACACCCATACCGAATTAACCCCAACCCCACACCCGTACCGAATCAACCCCAACCCCACACCCATACCGAATCAACCCCAACCCCGACACCCGTACCGAATAAAACACAACCCCACACCCATACTGAATCAACGTCAACCCCAAAACCGTACCGAATCAAACCCAACCCCACACCCATACCGAATCAACCCCAACCGTGCCAGCCGTACCGAATCACCCCCAAACCCACACCCATACCGAATCAACCCCAACCCCGACACCCGTACCGAATCAACCCCAACACCACACCCATACCAAATCAACCACAACCCCACACCCGTACCGAATCAACCCCAACCCTGACACCCGCACCGAATCAACACCAACCCCACACACGTAACGAATAAAACCCAACCCCACACACGTACCGAATAAAGCCCAAACCCACACAGGTACCGAATCAACCCCACCCCGACACCCGTACCGAAACAACGCCAACCCAAAAACCCGTACCGAATCAACCCCAACCCCACAACCGTACCGAATAAACCCCAACCCCACACCCATACCGTATCAACCTCAACCCCAACACCCGTACCGAATAAACCACAACCCAACACCCATACCGAATCAACCTCAACCCCACACCCGTACCGAATCAACCCCAACCCCAAACCCAAACCGAATAAACCCCAACACCGCATCCATACCGAATCAACCACAACCCCGACACGCGTACCGAATAAACCCCAACCCCACACCCGTACCGAATCAACCCCAACCCCCACACCGCATACCGAATCAACCCCAACCCAGACACCCATACCGAATCAACCCCAACCCCGACACGCGTACCGAATAAACCCCAACCACACACCCATACGGAATCAACCCCAACCTTGACACCCGTACGGAATCAACCCCAATCCCACACCCGTACCGAATCAACCCCAACCCTGACACCCGTACTGAATCAACCCCAACTCCACACCCGTACCGAATCAACCCCAACCCTGACACCCGTAGCGAATCAACCCCAACCCCACACCCATACCGAATCAACACCAACCCCGACACGCATACTGAATCTACCCCAACCCCACACCCATACCGAATCAAACCCAAACCCGACACCCGTACCGAATCAACCCCAACACCACACCAATACCGAATAAACCGCAATCATGCACCCATACCGAATAAACCACAACCCCGACACTGTACTGAGTCAACCCCAAACCCACACCCGTACCGAATCTACCCCATCCCCACACCCATACCAAATCAACCCCAACTCCACACCCGTACCGAATCAACCCCAAACCCACACCCGTACAGAATCAACCCCAACCACGCACCCGTACCGAATCAAACCCAACCCCACACCTGTACCGAATCAACCCCAACCCCACACCCGTACCGAAACAACTCCAACCCCGACACCCGTACCGAATCTAGCCCATCCCCACACCCATACCGAACAAACCCCAAACCTGACACCCGTACCGAATCAACCCCAACAGCACACCCATACCAAATAAACCCCAATCCCACACCCATACCGAATAAACCACAACACCGACACCCGTACCGAATCAACCCCAAACCCACACCCGTACCGAATCAACCCCAACACCACACCCATACCAAATTAACCCCAACCCCACACCCGTACCGAATCAACCCCAACCCCACACCCGTACCGAATCAACCCCAACCCCACACCCGTACCGAATCAACCCCAACCCTGACACCCGTACCGAATCAACACCAAAACCACACCCATACTGAGTCAACCCCAACAACGACACGCGTACCGAATAAACCCCAACACCACACCCATATCGAATAAACACCAATCCCACACCCATACCGAATAAACCACAACACCGACACCCGTACCGAATAAACACCAATCCCACACCCGTACCGAATCAACCCCAACTCCACACACATAACGAATAAAACCAAACCCCACACACGTACCGAATAAAGCCCAACCCCACACACGTACCGAATCAAAACCAACCCCGACACCCGTACCGAAACAACCCCAACCCAAACACCCATACCGAATCAACCCCAACCCCACACCCGTACCGAATAAACCCCAACCCCAAAACCATACCGCATCAACCTCAACCCCGACACCCGTACCGAATAAACCACAACCCCACACCCATACCGAATCAACCTCAACCCCACACCCGTACTGAATCAACCCCAACCCCACACCCAAACTGAATAAACCCCAACACCGCACCCATACCGAATCAACCCCAACCCCGACACCCATACCGAATCAACCCCAACCCCCACACCCATACCGAATCAAACCCAACCCCAACACCCATACCGAATCAATCCCAACCCCACACCCGTACTGAATTAACCCCAACCCCACACCCATACCGAATCAACCCCAACCCCGACACCCGTACTGAGTAAACCACAACCCCACACCCATACCGAATCAATCCCAACCCCACACCCGTACCGAATCAACCCCAACCCCACACCCATACCGAATCAACCCCAACCCCGACACCCGTACTGAATCAACCTCAACCCCACACCCATACCGAATCAACCCCAACCCCACACCCGTACCGAATCAACCCCAACACTGACACCCGTACCGAATCAACCACAACCCCACACCCATACCAAATCAACACCAACTCCACACCCGGACCGAATCAACCCCAAACCCACACCCATACCGAATCAACCCCAACCCCGCCACCCATACCGAATCAACCCCGAACCCACACCCATACCGAATCAACCCCAACCCCGACACCCGTACCAAATCAACCCCAGCACCACACCAATAATGAATAAACCCCAATCTCGCACCCATACCGAATAAACCACAACCCCGACACCCATACTGAATCAACCCCAACACCACACCCATACCAAATCAACCCCAACCCCACACTCGTACCGAATGAACCCCAACCCTACACCCGTACCGAATCAACCCCAACCCCATACCCGTACCGAATCTACCCCATCCCCACACCCATACCAAATCAACCCCACCTCCACACCCGTACCAAATCAACCCGAACCCCACACCTGTACCGAATCAACCCCAACCCCACACCCGTACCGAATCAACCCTAACCCTACACCCGTACCGGATCAACCCCAACACCACACCCGTACCGAATCAACCGCAACCCCACACCCGTACCGAATCAACCCCAACACTGACACCTGTACCGAATCAACACCAACCCCACACCCGTAACGAATCAACCCCAACCCCGACACCCGTACCGAATAAACCCCAAACCCACACCTGTACCGACTCAAACCCAACCCTACACCCAGACCAAATCAACCCCAACTCCACAACCATACCGAATCAACCCCAAGCCCACACCCATACCGAATCAACCGCAACCCCGACACCAGTACCGAATCAACCCCAACACCACACCAATACCGAATAAACCCCAATCACGCACCCATACCGAATAACCCACAACCCCGACACCCGTACCGAATCAACCCCAACACCACTCCCGTACCGAATCTACCCCATCCCCACACCCATACCAAATCAAACCCAACTCCACACCCGTACCGAATCAACCCCAAGCCCACACCCATACCGAATCAACCCCAACCCCGACACCCGTACCGAATCAACCCCAACACGACACCAATACCGAATAAAACCCAATCACGCACCCATACCGAATAAACCACAACCCCGACACCCGTACCGAATCAACCCCAAACCACTCCCGTACCGAATGTACCCCATCTCCACACCCATACCAAATCAATCCCAACTCCACACCCGTACCGAATCAACCCCAAACCCACACCCGTACAGAATCAACCCCAACCCCACACCCATACCGAATAAACCACAACACCGACACCCGTACCAAATCAAACCCAAACCCACACCCGTACCGAATCAACCCCAACCCCACAACCATACCAAATCAACCCCAGCCCCACACCCGTACCGAATCAACCCCAACCCCACACCCGTACCGAATCAACCCCAAACCCACATCCACACCGACTCAACCCCAACCCCACACCCGTACCGAATCTACCCCAACCCCACACCCGTAATGAATCAACCCCAACCCCACACCCGTACCGAATCAACCCCAACCCCGACACCCGTACCGAATCAACACCAAAACCACACACATACTGAATCAAACCCAACACCGACACGCGTATTGAATCAACCCCAACACCACACCCATATCGAATAAACCCCAATCCCACACCCATACCGAATCAACCACAACACCGACACCCGTACCTAATAAACCCCAATCCCACACCCGTACCGAATCAACCCCAACCCCACACACGTAACCAATAAAACCCAACCCCACACACGTACCGAATAAAGCCCAACCCCACACACATACCGAATCAACCCCAAGCCCGACACCTTTACCGAAACAACCCCAACCCAAACACCCATACCAAATCAACCCCAACCCCACACCCGTACCGAATAAACCCCAACCCCACACCCGTACCAAATCAACCTCAACCCCGACACCCGTACCGAATAAACCACAACCCCACACCCATACTGAATCAACCTCAACGCCACACCCGTACCGAATCAACCCCAACCCCACACCCAAGCCGAATAAACCCCAACACCGCACCCATACCGAATCAACCCCAACCCCGACACGCATACAGAATAAACCCCAACCCCACACCCATACCGAATCAACCCCAACCCCGACACCCATTCAGAATCAACCCCAACACCGACACCCGTACCGAATCAACTCCAACACCGACACGTGAACCGAATAAACACCAACCACAAACCCATACAGAATCAACGCCAACCCCGACACACAGATCGAATCAAACTCAACCCCGACACCCATACCGAATCAAACCCAACCCCAAAACCCATACCGAATCAATCCCAACCCCACACCCGTACCGAATTAACCCCAACCCCACACCCGTACCGAATCAACCCCAACCCCACACCCATACCGAATCAACCCCAACCCCGACACCCGTACCGAATAAAACACAACCCCACACCCATACTGAATCAACGTCAACCCCAAAACCGTACCGAATCAAACCCAACCCCACACCCATACCGAATCAACCCCAACCGTGCCAGCCGTACCGAATCACCCCCAAACCCACACCCATACTGAATCAACCCCAACCCCGACACCCGTACCGAATAAAACCCAATCACGCACCCATACCAAATAAACCACAACCCTGACACCCGTACCGAATCAACCCCAACACCACACCCATACCAAATCAACCACAACCCCACACTCGTACCGAATGAACCCCAACCCTACACCCGTACCGAATCAACCCCAAAACCACACCCGTACCGAATCAACCCCAACCCCACACCCGTACCGAATCAACCCTAACCCTGACACCCGCACCGAATCAACCCCAAACCCACACACGTAACGAATAAAACCCAAACCCACACACGTACCGAATAAAGCCCAAACCCACACAGGTACCGAATCAACCCCAACCCCGACACCCGTACCGAAACAACCCCAACCCAAAAACCCATACCGAATAAACCCCAACCCCACACCCATACCGAATCAACCTCAACCCCACACCCGTACCGAATCAACCCCAACCCCGACACGCATACTGAATCTACCCCAACCCCACACCCGTACCGAATCTACCCCATCCCCACACCCATACCAAATCAACCCCAACTCCACACCCGTACCGAATCAACCCCAAACCCACACCCGTACAGAATCAACCCCAACCACGCACCCGTACCGAATCAAACCCAACCCCACACCTGTACCGAATCAACCCCAACCCCACACCCATACCGAACAAACCCCAAAACCGACACCCGTACCGAATCAACCCCAACACCACACCCATACCGAATAAACCCCAATCCCACACCCATACCGAATAAACCACAACACCGACACCCGTACCGAATCAACCCCAAACCCACACCCGTACCGAATCAACCCCAACACCACACCCATACCGAATAAACCCCAACCCCACACCCGTACCGAATCAACCCCAACCCCACACCCGTACCGAATCAACCCCAACCCCACACCGGTACCGAATCAACCCCAACACCACACCCGTAATGAATCAATCCCAACCCCACACGCGTACCGAATCAACCCCAACCCCACACCCATACCGAATCAACACCAAAACCACACCCATACTGAATCAACCCCAACAACGACACGCGTACCGAATAAACCCCAACACCACACCCATATCGAATAAACACCAATCCCACACCCATACCGAATAAACCACAACACCGACACCCGTACCGAATAAACACCAATCCCACACCCGTACCGAATCAACCCCAACTCCACACACGTAATGAATAAAACCAAACCCCACACACGTACCGAATAAAGCCCAACCCCACACACGTACCGAATCAAAACCAACCCCGACACCCGTACCGAAACAACCCCAACCCAAACACCCATACCGAATCAACCCCAACCCCACACCCGTACCGAATAAACCCCAACCCCAAAACCATACCGAATCAACCTCAACCCCGACACCCGTACCGAATAAACCACAACCCCACACCCATACCGAATCAACCTCAACCCCACACCCGTAATGAATCAACCCCAACCCCACACCCAAACTGAATAAACCCCAACACCGCACCCATACCGAATCAACCCCAACCCCGACACCCATACCGAATCAACCCCAACCCCCACACCCATACCGAATCAAACCCAACCCCAACACCCATACCGAATCAATCCCAACCCCACACCCGTACCGAACTAACCCCAACCCCACACCCGTACCGAATAAACACAAACCCCACACCCATACCGAATCAACCCCAACCCCGACACCCGTACCGAGTAAACCACAACCCCACACCCATACTGAATCAACCTCAACCCCACACCCGTACCGAATCAACCCCAAACTCACACTCGTACCGAATCAACCCCAACCCCACACCCATACCGAATCAACGTCAACACTGACACCCGTACCGAATCAACCACAACCCCACACCCATACCAAATCAACACCAACTCCACACCTGGACCGAATCAACCCCAACCCCGCCACCCGTACCGAATCAACCCCGAACCCACACCCATACCGAATCAACCCCAACCCCGACACCCGTACCGAATCAACCCCAACACCACACCAATACTGAATAAACCCCAATCACACACCCATACCGAATAAACCACAACCCCGACACCCGTACTGAATCAACCCCAACACCACACCCATACCAAATCAACCCCAACCCCACACTCGTACCGAATGAACCCCAACCCTACACCCGTACCGAATCAACCCCAACCCCACACCCGTACCGAATCAACCCCAACCCCACACCCGTACCGAATCAACCCCAACCCTGACAACGTACCAAGTCAACCCCAACCCCACACCCATACCGAATCAACCCCAACCCCGACAACGTACCGAGTCAACCCCAACCCCACACCCGTACCGAATCTACCCCATCCCCACACCCATACCAAATCAACCCCAACCCCACACCCGTACCGAATCACCCCCAACCCCACACCCGTACAGAATCAACCCCAACCCCACACCCGTACCGAAACAACTCCAACCCCGACACCCTTACCGAATCAACCCCAACACCACACCCATACTGAATAATCCCCAATCCCACACCCATACCGAATAAACCACAACACCGACACCCGTACCGAATCAAGCCTAATCCCACACCCGTAACGCATCAACCCCAACCCCACACCCGTACCAAATCAACCCCAACCCCACACCCGTACTGAAAGAACCCCAACCCCACACCCGTACCGAATCAACCCCAACCCCACACCCGTACTGAATAAACCAAACCCCACACCCGTACCGAATCAAACCGAACCCTGACACCCATACCGAATCAACCAAAACCCCACACCCATACCGAATCAACTCCAACCCTGACACCCATTCCGAATCAACCCAAACCCCACACCCGTACCGAATCAACCCCAACCCCACACCCATACCGAATCAACTACAACCCCGACACCCGTACCAAATCAACCCCAGCACCACACCCATACCGAATAAACCCCAATCCCACACCCATACCGAATATACCACAACCCCGACACCCGTACCGAATAAACCCCAATCCCACACACGTACCGAATCAACCCCAACCCCACACACGTACCGAATAAACCCCAACCCCAAACACATACCGAATGAAGCCCAACCCCACACATGTACCGAATCAACCAAAACCCCGACACCCGTACCGAGACAACCCCAACCCAAACACCCATTCCGAACCAACCCCAAACCCACACCCATACCGAATAAACCCCAACCCCACACACATACCGAATCAACCCAACCCCGACACCCGTACCGAATAAACCACAACAAAACATCAATACTGAATCAACCTCAACCCAACACCCGTACCGAATCAACCCCAACCCCACACCCATACCGAATAAACCCCAACCCCACACCCATACCGAATCAACATCAACCCCAACACCCATACCGAATGAGCCCCAACCCCAACACCCATACCGAATCAACCCCAAACCCACACCCGTACCGAATCAACCCCAACCCCACACCCATACCGAATCAACCCCAACCCCACACCCATACCGAATCAACCCCAAACCCGACACGCGTACCGAATCGACCCCAACCCCACACCCATACCGAATCAACATCAACCCCAACACCCATACCGAATGAGCCCCAACCCCAACACCCATACCGAATCAACCCCAACCCCGACACCCGTACCGAATCAACCCGAACCCCACACCCGTACCGAATCAACCCCAACCCCACACCATTACCGAATCAACCCCAAACCCACACCCGTACCGTATCATCCCCAACCCCACACCCAAACCGAATCAACCCCAACCCCACACCCATACCGAATCAACTCCATCCCCACACCCGTACCGAATCAACCCCAACCCCGACACCCGTACCGAATCAACTCCAACCCCACACCCATACCGAATAAACCCCAACCCCACAGCCATACTGATTAAACCCCAGTCCCACACACGTACCGAATAAACCCCAACACCGACACCCGTACCGAATCAACACCAAACCCACACCCGTACCGAATCAACTCCAACACCACACCCATACCAAATCATCCCCAACCCCACACCCGTACCGAATCAACCCCAACCCCACACCCGTACCGAATCAACCCCAACACCACACCCGTAATGAATCAATCCCAACCCCACACCCGTACCGAATCAACCCCAACCCCGACACCCATACCGAATCAACCCCAACCCCACACCCGTACCGAATCAACCCCAACCCTGACACCCGTACCGAATCAACACCAAAACCACACCCATACTGAATCAACCCCAACAACGACACGCGTACCGAATAAACCCCAACACCACACCCATATCGAATAAACACCAATCCCACACCCATACCGAATAAACCACAACACCGACACCCGTACCGAATAAACACCAATCCCACACCCGTACCGAATCAACCCCAACTCCACACACGTAACGAATAAAACCAAACCCCACACACGTACCGAATAAAGCCCAACCCCACACACGTACCGAATCAAAACCAACCCCGACACCCATACCGAAACAAACCCAACCCAAACACCCATACCGAATAAACACCAACCCCACACCCGTACCGAATAAACCCCAACCCCACAACCATACCGAATCAACCCCTACCCCGACACCCGTACCGAATAAACCCCAACCCCACACCCATACCGAATCAACCTCAATCCCACACCCAAACTGAATAAACCCCAACCCACACCGTAACTGAATAAACCCCAACACCGCACCCATACCGAATCAACCCCAACCCCGACACCCATACCGAATCAACCCCAACCCCCACACCCATACCGAATCAAACCCAACCCCAACACCCATGCCGAATCAATCCCAACCCCACACCCGTACTGAATTAACCCCAACCCCACACCCGTACCGAATAAAGACCAACCCCACACCCATACCGAATCAACCCCAACCCGACACCCGTACTGAGTAAACCACAACCCCACACCCATACTGAATCAACCTCAACCCCACACCCGTACCGAATCAACCCCAAACTCACACCCGTACCGAATCAACCCCAACCCTACACCCGTACCGAATCAACCCCAACACTGACACCCGTACCGAATCAAACACAACCCCACACCCATACCGAATCAATCCCAACCCCACACCCATACCGAATCAACCCCAACCCACACCCGTACCGAATAAACCCCGACACCACACCCGTACCGAATCAACACCAAACCCACACCCGTACCGAAACAACCCAACCCCACACCCATACCGAATCAACCCCAACCCCGACACCCGTACCGAATCAACCCCAAACCCACACCCATACCGAATCAAACCCAACCCCACACCCAGACCGAATCAACCCCAATCCCACACCCATACCGAATCAACCCCAACCACGACACCCATACCGAATAATCCCCAACCCCGACACCCGTACCGAATCAACCCCAACCCCACACCATACCAAATCAACCCAAACCCCACACTCGTACCGAATGAACCCCAACCCTACACCCGTACCGAATCAACCCCAACCCCACACCCGTACCGAATCAACCCCAACCCCACACCCGTACCGAATCAACCCCAACCCTGACACCCGTACCGAATCAACCCCAACCCCACACCCGTACCGAATCTACCCCATCCCCACACCCATACCAAATCAACCCCAACCCCACACCCGTACCGAATCAACCTCAACCCCACACCCGTAACGAATCAACCCCAACCCCACACCCGTACCGAAACAACTCCAACCCCGACACCCTTACCGAATCAACCCCAACACCACACCCATACTGAATAATCCCCAATCCCACACCCATACCGAATAAACCACAACACCGACACCCGTACCGAATCAAGCCCAATCCCACACCCGTAACGCATCAACCCCAACCCCACACCCGTACCAAATCAACCCCAACCCCACACCCGTACTGAAAGAACCCCAACCCCACACCCGTACCGAATCAACCCCAACCCCACACCCGTACTGAATAAACCAAACCCCACACCCGTACCGAATCAAACCGAACCCTGACACCCATACCGAATCAACCAAAACCCCACACCCATACAGAATCAACTCCAACCCTGACACCCATTCCGAATCAACCCAAACCCCACACCCGTACCGAATCAACCCCAACCCCACACCCATACCGAATCAACTACAACCCCAAAACCCGTACCAAATCAACCCCAGCACCACACCCATACCGAATAAACCCCAATCCCACACCCATACCGAATATACCACAACCCCGACACCCGTACCGAATAAACCCCAATCCCACACATGTACCGAAACAACCCCAACCCCGACACCCGTACCGAATAAACCCCAACCCCAAACACATACCGAATGAAGCCCAACCCCACACATGTACCGAATCAACCAAAACCCCGACACCCGTACCGAGACAACCCCAACCCAAACACCCATTCCGAACCAACCCCAAACCCACACCCATACCGAATAAACCCCAACCCCACACACATACAGAATCAACCCAACCCCGACACCCGTACCGAATAAACCACAACAAAACATCAATACTGAATCAACCTCAACCCAACACCCGTACCGAATCAACCCCAACCCCACACCCATACCGAATAAACCCCAACCCCACACCCATACCGAATCAACATCAACCCCAACACCCATACCGAATAAACCCCAACCCCACACCCATACCGAATCAACATCAACCCCAACACCCATACCGAATGAGCCCCAACCCCAACACCCATACCGAATCAACCCCAAACCCACACCCGTACCGAATCAACCCCAACCCCACACCCATACCGAATCAACCCAACCCAGACACCACACCGAATCAACCCAAACCCGACACGCGTACCGAATCGACACCAACCCCACACCCATACCAAATCAACATCAACCCCAACACCCATACCGAATGAACCCCAACCCCAACACCCATACCGAATCAACCCCAACCCCGACACCCGTACCGAATCAACCCGAACCCCACACCCGTACCGAATCAACCCGAACCCCACACCATTACCGAATCAACCCCAACCCCGACACCCTTACCGAATAATCCCCAACCCCACACCCAAACCGAAACAACCCAACCCCGACACCCACACCGAATAAACCCCAACCCCACACCTGTACCGAATCAACCCCAACCCCGACACCCGTACCGTATAAACCCCAACTCCGACACCCTTACCGAATAAACCCCAACCCCACAGCCATACTGATTAAACCCCAATCCCACACACGTACCGAATAAACCCCAACACCGACACCCGTACCGAATCAACACCAAACCCACACCCGTACCGAATCAACCCCAACCCCACACCCATACCAAATCATCCCCAACCCCACACCCGTACCGAATCAACCCCAACCCCACACCCGTACCGAATCAACCCCAACACCACACCCGTAATGAATCAACCCCAACCCCACACCCGTACCGAATCAACCCCAACCCCGACACCCATACCGAATCAACCCCAACCCCACACCCGTACCGAATCAACCCCAACCCTGACACCCGTACCGAATCAACACCAAAACCACACCCATACTGAATCAACCCCAACAACGACACGCGTACCGAATAAACCCCAACACCACACCCATATCGAATAAACACCAATCCCACACCCATACCGAATAAACCACAACACCGACACCCGTACCGAATAAACACCAATCCCACACCCGTACCGAATCAACCCCAACCCCACACACGTAACGAATAAACAACAAACCCCACACACGTACCGAATAAACCCCAACCCCGACAGACGCACCGAATCAAACCCAACCCCGACACCCATACCGAAACAACCCCAACCCAAACACCCATACCGAATCAACCCCAACCCCACACCCGTACCGAATAAACCCCAACCCCAAAACCATACCGAATCAACCTCAACCCCGACACCCGTACCGAATAAACCACAACCCCACACCCATACCGAATCAACCTCAACCCCACACCCGTACTGAATCAACCCCAACCCCACACCCAAACTGAATAAACCCCAACACCGCACCCATACCGAATCAACCCCAACCCCGACACCCATACCGAATCAACCCCAACCCCACACCCATACCGAATCAAACCCAACCCCAACACCCATGCCGAATCAATCCCAACCCCACACCCGTACTGAATTAACCCCAACCCCACACCCGTACCGAATAAAGACCAACCCCACACCCATACCGAATCAACCCCAACCCCGACACCCGTACTGAGTAAACCACAACCCCACACCCATACTGAATCAACCTCAACCCCACACCCGTACCGAATCAAACCCAAACTCACCCCCGTACCGAATCAACCCCAACCCTACACCCGTACCGAATCAACCCCAACACTGACACCCGTACCGAATCAACCACAACCCCACACCCATACCGAATCAAACCCAACCCCTCACCCATACCAAATCAACACCAACTCCACACCTGGACCGAATCAACCCCAACCCCACACCCATACCAAATCAACACCAACTCCACACCTGGACCGAATCAACCCCAACCCCACACCCATACCGAATCAACCCCAACCCCGCCACCCGTACCGAATCAACCCCGAACCCACACCCATACCGAATCAACCCCAACCCCGACACCCGTACCGAATCAACCCCAACACCACACCAATAATGAATAAACCCCAATCACACACCCATACCGAATAAACCACAACCCCGACACCCGTACTGAATCAACCCCAACACCACACCCATACCAAATCAACCCCAACCCCACACTCGTACCGAATGAACCCCAACCCTACACCCGTACCGAATCAACCCCAACCCCATACCCGTACCGAATCAACCCCAGCCCCACACACATACCGAATCAACCCCAACCCCGACAACGTACCGAGTCAACCCCAACCCCACACCCGTACCGAATCTACCCCAACCCTGACACCCATACCAAATCAAACCCCAACTCCACACCCGTACCGAATCACCCCCAACCCCACACCCGTACCGAATCAACCCCAACCCCACACCCGTACCGAAACAACTCCAACCCCGACACCCTTACCGGAATCAACCCCAACACCACACCCATACAGAATAATCCCCAATCCCACACCCATACCGAATAAACCACAACACCGACACCCGTACCGAATCAAGCCCAATCCCACACCCGTAACGCATCAACCCCAACCCCACACCCGTACCAAATCAACCCCAACCCCACACCCGTACTGAAAGAACCCCAACCCCACACCCGTACCGAATCAACCCCAACCCCACACCCGTACTGAATAAACCAAACCCCACACCCGTACCGAATCAAACCGAACCCTGACACCCATACCGAATCAACCAAAACCCCACACCCATACAGAATCAACTCCAACCCTGACACCCATTCCGAATCAACCCAAACCCCACACCCGTACCGAATCAACCCCAACCCCACACCCATACCGAATCAACTACAACCCCAAAACCCGTACCAAATCAACCCCAGCACCACACCCATACCGAATAAACCCCAATCCCACATCCATACCGAATATACCACAACCCCGACACCCGTACCGAATAAACCCCAATCCCACACATGTACCGAATCAACCCCAACCCCACACACGTACCGAATAAACCCCAACCCCAAACACGTACCGAATGAACCCCAAACCCACACATGTACCGAATCAACCAAAACCCCGACACCCGTACCGAGACAACCCCAACCCAAACACCCATACCGAACCAACCCCAAACCCACACCCATACCGAATAAACCCCAACCCCACACACATACCGAATCAACCCAACCCCGACACCCGTACCGAATAAACCACAACAAAACATCAATACTGCATCAACCTCAACCCAACACCCGTACCGAATCAACCCCACCCACACACCCAAACCGAATAAACCCCAACCCCACACCCATACCGAATCAACATCAACCCCAACACCCATACCGAATGAGCCCCAACCCCAACACCCATACCGAATCAACCCCAATCCCACACACGTACCGAATCAACCCCAACCCCACACCCATACCGAATAAACCCCAACCCCACACCCATACCGAATCAACCCCAAACCCGACACACGTACCGAATCGACCCCAACCCCACACCCATACCGAATCAACATCAACCCCAACACCCATACCGAATGAGCCCCAACCCCAACACCCATACCGAATCAACCCCAAACCCCGACACCCGTACCGAATCAACCCGAACCCCACACCCGTACCGAATCAACCCCAACCCCACACCATTACCGAATCAACCCCAAACCCACACCCGTACCGTATCAACCCCAACCCCACACCCAAACCGAATCAACCCCAACCCCACACCCATACCGAATCAACTCCATCCCCACACCCGTACCGAATCAACCCCAACCCCGACACCCGTACCGAATCAACCCCAACACCACACCCGTAATGAATAAACCCCAACCCCACACCCGTACCGAATCAACCCCAACCCCGACACCCATACCGAATAAACCCCAACACCACACCCATACCGAATCAACACCAAAACCACACCCATACTGAATCAACCCCAACAACGACACGCGTACCGAATAAACACCAAACCCACACCCGTACCTGAATCAAACCCAACCCCACACCATACCTAATCAATCCCCAACCCCACACTCGTACCGAATGAACCCCAACCCCGACACCCGTACCGAATCAACCCCAACCCCACACCCGTACCGAATCTACCCATCCCCACACCCATACCAAATCAACCCCACCTCCACACCCGTACCGAATCAACCCCAACCCCACACCCGTACAGAATCAACCCCAACCCCACACCCATACCGAATCAACCCCAACCCCGCCACCCGTACCGAATCAACCCCGAACCCCACACCCATACCGAATCAACCCCAACCCCGACACCCGTACCGAATCAACCCCAACCCCACACCCATAACGAATCAACCCCAACCCCACACCCATACCGAATCAACTCCAAACCCGACACCCATACCAAATTAACCCCAACCCCACACCCGTACCGAATCAACCCCAATCCCACACCCGTACCGAATAAACCCCAACCCCACACCCATACCGAATCAACCCCAACCCCACACCCATACCGAATCAATCCCAACCCCACACCCGTACCGAATAATGACCAACCCCACACCCATACCGAATCAACCCCAACCCCGACACCCGTACTGAGTAAACCACAACCCCACACCCATACTGAATCAACCTCAACTCCACACCCCTACCGAATCAAACCCAAACTCACCCCCGTACCGAATCAACCCCAACCCCACACCCGTACCGAATCAACCCCAACCCCACACCCGTACCGAATCAACCCCAACACCTGACACCCGTACCGAATCAACCACAACCCCACACCCATACCAAATCAACACCACTCCACACCCTGTACCGAATCAACCCCAACCCCACACCCATACCGAATCAACCCCAACACCGACACCCGTACCGAATCAACCCGAACCCCACACCCATACCGAATCAACCCCAACCCCGACACCCGTACCGAATCAACCCCAACACCACACCAATAATGAATAAACCCCAATCACACACCCGTACCGATATAAACCACAACCCCGACACCCCGTACTGAATCAACCCCAACACCACACCCATACCAATCAACCCCAACCCACACTCGTACCGAATGAACCCCAACCCTACACCCGTACGAATCAACCCCAACCCATACCCGTACCGAAATCAACCCGCACCCCACACACATACCGAATCAACCCCAACCCTGACAACGTACCGAGTCAACCCCAATCACACACCCATACCGAATCAACCCCAACCCCGACAACGTACAAGTCACCCCAACCCCACACCCGTACCGAATCTACCCCATCCCCACACCCGGACCAAATAAACCCCAACCCCACACCCGTACCGAATCAACCTTAACCCCAACACCTGTAACGAATAAACCCCAACATCATACCCGTACCGAATCAACCCCAACCCCGACACCCGTAACGAATCAACCCAACCCCACACCCATACCGAAACAACTCCAACCCCGACACCCGTACCGAATCAACCCCAACACCACACCCATACCGAATAATCCCCAATCCCACACCCATACCGAATAAACCCCAACCCCGACACCCTTACCGAATAAACCCCAACACCACACCCGTACCGAATCAACCCCAACCCCACACCCGTACCAAATCAACCCCAACCCCACACCCATACCGAATCAACGCCAACCCCACACCCGTACCGAATCAACCCCACCCCCACACCCATACTGAATCAACTCCAAACCCCACACCCATACCGAATCAACCCCAACCCCACACCCATACCGAATCAACCCCAACCCCACACCCTTCCGAATCAACCCAACCCTGACACCCATTCCGAATCAACCCAACCCCACACCCGTACAAATCAACCCCAGCACCACACCCATACCGAATAAACCCCAATCCACACCCATACCGAATATACCACAACCCCGACACCCATACCGAATAAACCCCAATCCCACACACGTACCGAATCAACCCCAACCCCACACACGTACCGAATCAACCCCAACCCAAACACATACCGAATGAAGCCCAACCCCACAACATGTACCGAATCAACCAAAACCGACACCCGTACCGAGACAACCCCAACCCCAACACCCATTCCGAACAACCCCAAACCCACACCCAACCGAATAAACCCCAACCCCACACACATACCGAATCAACCCAACCCGACACCCTACCGAATAAACCACAACAAACATCAATACTGAATCAACCTCAACCCAACACCCGTACCGAATCAACCCAACCCCACACCCATACCGAATAACCCCAACCCCACACCCATACCGAATCAACATCAACCCCAACACCATACCGATGAGCCCCAACCCCAACACCCATACCGAATCAAACCCCAATCCCCACACACGTACCGAATCAACCCCAACCCCACACCCATACCGAATAAACCCCAACCCCACACCCATACCGAATCAACCCCAAACCCGACACGGCGTACCGAAACGACCCCAACCCCACACCCATACCGAATCAACATCAACCCCAACACCCATACCGAATGAGCCCCAACCCCAACACCCATACCGAATCAACCCCAACCCCGACACCCGTACCGAATCAACCCGAACCCCACACCCGTACCGAATCAACCCCAACCCCACACCATTACCGAATCAACCCCAAACCCACACCCGTACCGAATCAACCCCAACCCCACACCCATACCGAATCAACCCCAAACCCACACCCATAACGAATCAACTCCATCCCCACACCCGTACCGAATCAACCCCAACCCCGACACCCATACCGAATCAACTCCAACCCCACACCCATACCGAATCAACCCCAACCCCACAGCCATACTGATTAAACCCCAGTCCCACACACGTACCGAATAAACCCCAACCCTGACACCCGTACCGAATCAACCCCAACCCCACACACGTAACGAATAAAACCCAACCCCACACACGTACCGAATAAAGCCCAAACCCACAAACGTACCGAATCAACCCCAACCCCAACACCCATACCGAAACAACCCCAACCCAAACACCCATACCGAATCAACCCCAACCCCACACCCGTACCGAATAAACCCCAACCCCACACCCATACCGTATCAACCTCAACACCGACACCCGTACCCAATAAACCACAACACCACATCAATACTGAATCAACCTCAACCCCACACCCGTACTGAATCAACCCCAACATCACACCCATACCGAATAAATCCCAACCCCACACCCATACCAAATCATCGCCAACCCCACACCCGTAACGAATAAACCACAACACCGACACCCGTACCGAATCAACCCTAAACCCACACCCGTACCGAATCAATCCCAACCCCACACCCATACCAAATCATCCCCAGCCCCACACCCGTACCGAATCAACCCCAACCCCACACCCGTACCGAATCAACCCCAACCCCACACCCATAACGAATCAACCCCAACACCACACCCGGACCGAATCAACCCCAACCCCACACCCATACCGAATCAACCCCAACCCCGCCACCCGTACCGAATCAACCCCGAACCCACACCCATACCGAATCAACCCCAACCCCGACACCCGTACCGAATCAACCCCAACACCACACCAATACTGAATAAACCCCAATCACGCACCCATACCGAATAAACCACAACCCCGACACCCGTACCGAATCAACCCCAACACCACACCCATACCAAATCAACCCCAACCCCACACTCGTACCGAATGAACCCCAACCCTACACCCGTACCGAATCAACCCCAACCCCATACCCGTACCGAATCAACCCGAACCCCACACCCGTACCGAATCAACCCCAACCCTGACAACGTACCAAGTCAACCCCAACCCCACACCCGTACCGAATCTACCCCATCCCCACACCCATACCAAATCAACCCCAACCCCACACCCGTACCGAATCAACCTCAACCCCACACCCGTAACGAATCAACCCCAACCCCACACCCGTACCGAAACAACTCCAACCCCGACACCCTTACCGAATCAACCCCAACACCACACCCATACTGAATAATCCCCAATCCCACACCCATACCGAATAAACCACAACACCGACACCCGTACAGAATCAAGCCCAATCCCACACCCGTAACGCATCAACCCCAACCCCACACCCGTACCAAATCAACCCCAACCCCACACCCGTACCGAATCAACCCCAACCCCACACCCGTACTGAATAAACCAAACCCCACACCCGTACCGAATCAAACCGAACCCTGACACCCATACCGAATCAACCAAAACCCCACACCCATACCGAATCAACTCCAACCCTGACACCCATTCCGAATCAACCCAAACCCCACACCCGTACCGAATCAACCCCAACCCCACACCCATACCGAATCAACTACAACCCCAAAACCCGTACCAAATCAACCCCAGCACCACACCCATACCGAATAAACCCCAATCCCACATCCATACCGAATATACCACAACCCCGACACCCGTACCGAATAAACCCCAATCCCACACATGTACCGAATCAACCCCAACCCCACACACGTACCGAATAAACCCCAACCCCAAACACATACCGAATGAAGCCCAACCCCACACATGTACCGAATCAACCCCAACCCCGACACCCGTACCGAGACAACCCCAACCCAAACACCCATACCGAACCAACCCCAAACCCACACCCATACCGAATAAACCCCAACCCCACACACATACCGAATCAACCCCAACCCCGACACCCGTACCGAATAAACCACAACAAAACATCAATACTGAATCAACCTCAACTGCACACCCGTACCGAATCAACCCCAACCCCACACCCATACCGAATAAACCCCAACCCCACACCCATACCGAATCAACATCAACCCCAACACCCATACCGAATGAGCCCCAACCCCAACACCCATACCGAATCAACCCCAATCCCACACACGTACCGAATCAACCCCAACCCCACACCCATACCGAATAAACCCCAACCCCACACCCATACCGAATCAACCCCAAACCCGACACGCGTACCGAATCGACACCAACCCCACACCCATACCGAATCAACATCAACCCCAACACCCATACCGAATCAACCCCAACCCCAACACCCATACCGAATCAACCCTAACCCCGACACCCGTACCGAATCAACCCCAAATCCACACCCGTACCGAATCAACCCCAACCCCACACCCATACCGAATCAACTACAACCCCGACACCCGTACCAAATCAACCCCAGCACCACACCCATACCGAATAAACCCCAATCCCACACCCATACCGAATATACCACAACCCCGACACCCGTACCGAATAAACCCCAATCCCACACACGTACCGAATCAACCCCAACCCCACACACGTACCGAATAAACCCCAACCCCAAACACATACCGAATGAAGCCCAACCCCACACATGTACCGAATCAACCAAAACCCCGACACCCGTACCGAGACAACCCCAACCCAAACACCCATTCCGAACCAACCCCAAACCCACACCCATACCGAATAAACCCCAACCCCACACACATACAGAATCAACACAACCCCGACACCCGTACCGAATAAACCACAACAAAACATCAATACTGAATCAACCTCAACCCAACACCCGTACCGAATCAACCCCAACCCCACACCCATACCGAATAAACCCCAACCCCACACCCATACCGAATCAACATCAACCCCAACACCCATACCGAATGAGCCCCAACCCCAACACCCATACCGAATCAACCCCAATCCCACACACGTACCGAATCAACCCCAACCCCACACCCATACCGAATAAACCCCAACCCCACACCCATACCGAATCAACCCCAAACCCGACACGCGTACCGAATCGACCCCAACCCCACACCCATACCGAATCAACATCAACCCCAACACCCATACCGAATGAACCCCAACCCCAACACCCATACCGAATCAACCCCAACCCCGACACCCGTACCGAATCAACCCGAACCCCACACCCGTACCGAATCAACCCCAACCCCACACCATTACCGAATCAACCCCAAACCCACACCCGTACCGTATCAACCCCAACCCCACACCCATACCGAATCAACCCCAACCCCACACCCATACCGAATCAACCCCAACCCCACACCCGTACCGAATCAACCCCAACCCCGACACCCGTACCGAATCAACTCCAACCCCACACCCATACCGAATCAACCCCAACCCCACAGCCATACTGATTAAACCCCAATCCCACACACGTACCGAATAAACCCCAACACCGACACCCGTACCGAATCAACACCAAACCCACACCCGTACCGAATCAACTCCAACACCACACCCATACCAAATCAACCCCAACCCCACACCCGTACCGAATCAACCCCAACCCCACACCCCTACCGAATCAACCCCAACACCACAACCCGTAATGAATCAATCCCAACCCCACACCCGTACCGAATCAACCCCAACCCCGACACCCATACCGAATCAACCCCAACCCCACACCCATACCGAATCAACACCAAAACCACACCCATACTGAATCAACCCCAACAACGACACGCGTACCGAATAAACCCCAACACCACACCCATATCGAATAAACACCAATCCCACACCCATACCGAATAAACCACAACACCGACACCCGTACCGAATAAACACCAATCCCACACCCGTACCGAATCAACCCCAACTCCACACACGTAACGAATAAAACCAAACCCCACACACGTACCGAATAAAGCCCAACCCCACACACGTACCGAATCAAAACCAACCCCGACACCCATACCGAAACAACCCCAACCCAAACACCCATACCGAATCAACCCCAACCCCACACCCGTACCGAATAAACCCCAACCCCAAAACCATACCGAATCAACCTCAACCCCGACACCCGTACCGAATAAACCACAACCCCACACCCATACCGAATCAACCTCAACCCCACACCCGTAATGAATCAACCCCAACCCCACACCCAAACTGAATAAACCCCAACACCGCACCCATACCGAATCAACCCCAACCCCGACACCCATACCGAATCAACCCCAACCCCCACACCCATACCGAATCAAACCCAACCCCAACACCCATGCCGAATCAATCCCAACCCCACACCCGTACTGAATTAACCCCAACCCCACACCCGTACCGAATAAAGACCAACCCCACACCCATACCGAATCAACCCCAACCCCGACACCCGTACTGAGTAAACCACAACCCCACACCCATACTGAATCAACCTCAACCCCACACCCGTACCGAATCAACCCCAACCCCACACCCATACCGAATCAAACCCAACCCCTCACCCATACCAAATCAACACCAACTCCACACCTGGACCGAATCAACCCCAACCCCACACCCATACCAAATCAACACCAACTCCACACCCGGACCGAATCAACCCCAACCCCACACCCATACCGAATCAACCCCAACCCCGCCACCCGTACCGAATCAACCCCGAACCCACACCCATACCGAATCAACCCCAACCCCGACACCCGTACCGAATCAACCCCAACACCACACCAATAATGAATAAACCCCAATCACACACCCATACCGAATAAACCACAACCCCGACACCCGTACTGAATCAACCCCAACACCACACCCATACCAAATCAACCCCAACCCCACACTCGTACCGAATGAACCCCAACCCTACACCCGTACCGAATCAACCCCAACCCCACACCCGTACCGAATCAACCCGAACCCCACACCCGTACCGAATCAACCCCAACCCTGACAACGTACCGAGTCAACCCCAACCCCACACCCGTACCGAATCTACCCCATCCCCACACCCATACCGAATCAACCCCAATCCCACACCCGTACCGAATCAACCCCAACCCCACACCCGTAACGAATCAACCCCAACCCCACACCCGTACCGAAACAACTCCAACCCCGACACCCGTACCGAATCAACCCCAACACCACACCCATACCGAATAATCCCCAATCCCACACCCATACCGAATAAACCACAACACCGACACCCGTACCGAATCAACCCCAACCCCACACCCGTACCGAATCAACCCCAACCCTGACACCCATACCAAATCAACCCCAACCCCACACCCGTACCGAATCAACCCCAACACCGCCACCCGTACCGAATCAACCCCAACCCCACACCAGTACTGAATAAACCCCAATCCCACACCTGTACTGAATCAACCCAACCCTGACACCCGTACCGAATCAACCCAACCCTGACACCCGTACCGAATCAACTCCAACCCCACACCCGTACCAAATCAACCCCAAATCCACACCCGTACCGAATCAACCCCAACCCCACACCCATACCGAATCAACTACAACCCCGACACCCGTACCAAATCAACCCCAGCACCACACCCATACCGAATAAACCCCAATCCCACACCCATACCGAATATACCACAACCCCGACACCCGTACCGAATAAACCCCAATCCCACACACGTACCGAATCAACCCCAACCCCACACACGTACCGAATAAACCCCAACCCCACACACATACCGAATAAACCCCAACCCCACACATGTACCGAATCAACCCCAACCCCGACACCCGTACCGAGACAACCCCAACCCAAACACCCATACCGAACCAACCCCAAACCCACACCCATACCGAATAAACCCCAACCCCACACACATACCGAATCAACCCCAACCCCGACACCCGTACCGAATAAACCACAACAAAACATCAATACTGAATCAACCTCAACCCCACACCCGTACCGAATCAACCCCAAACCCTCACCCATAACGAATAAACCCCAACCCCACACCCATACCGAATCAACATCAACCCCAACACCCATACCGAATGAACCCCAACCCCAACACCCGTACCGAATCAACCCCAATCCCACACACGTACCGAATCAACCCCAACCCCACACCCATACCGAATAAACCCCAACCCCACACCCATACCGAATCAACCCCAAACCCGACACGCGTACCGAATCGACACCAACCCCACACCCATACCGAATCAACATCAACCCCAACACCCATACCGAATGAACCCCAACCCCAACACCCATACCGAATCAACCCCAACCCCGACACCCGTACCGAATCAACCCGAACCCCACACCCGTACCGAATCAACCCCAACCCCACACCATTACCGAATCAACCCCAAACCCACACCCGTACCGTATCAACCCCAACCCCACACCCAAACCGAATCAACCCCAACCCCACACCCATACCGAATCAACTCCATCCCCACACCCGTACCGAATCAACCCCAACCCCGACACCCGTACCGAATCAACTCCAACCCCACACCCATACCGAATCAACCCCAACCCCACAGCCATACTGATTAAACCCCAGTCCCACACACGTACCGAATAAACCCCAACACCGACACCCGTACCGAATCAACACCAAACCCACACCCGTACCGAATCAACTCCAACACCACACCCATACCAAATCATCCCCAACCCCACACCCGTACCGAATCAACCCCAACCCCACACCCGTACCGAATCAACCCCAACCCCACACCCGTACCGAATCAACCCCAACACCACACCCGTAATGAATCAATCCCAACCCCACACCCGTACCGAATCAACCCCAACCCCGACACCCATACCGAATCAACCCCAACCCCACACCCATACCGAATCAACACCAAAACCACACCCATACTGAATCAACCCCAACAACGACACGCGTACCGAATAAACCCCAACACCACACCCATATCGAATAAACACCAATCCCACACCCGTACCGAATAAAGCACAACCCCGACACCCGTACCGAAAAAACACCAACCCCGACACCCGTACCGAATCAACCCCAACCCCGACACACGTAACGAATAAAACCAAACCCCACACACGTACCGAATAAAGCCCAACCCCACACACGTACCGAATCAAAACCAACCCCGACACCCGTACCGAGACAACCCCAACCCAAACACCCATACCGAATCAACCCCAACCCCACACCCGTACCGAATAAACCCCAACCCCAAAACCATACCGAATCAACCTCAACCCCGACACCCGTACCGAATAAACCACAACCCCACACCCATACCGAATCAACCTCAACCCCACACCCGTACTGAATCAACCCCAACCCCACACCCAAACTGAATAAACCCCAACACCGCACCCATACCGAATCAACCCCAACCCCGACACCCGTACCGAGTCAACCCCAACCCCAACACCCGTACCGAATAAAACCCAACACTACACCCATATCAAATAAACCCCAACCCCACACCCGTACCGAATAAACTCCAACCCCGACACCCGTACCGAATCAACCCCAACCCCGACACCCGTACTGAGTAAACCACAACCCCACACCCATACTGAATCAACCTCAACTCCACACCCCTACCGAATCAAACCCAAACTCACCCCCGTACCGAATCAACCCCAACCCCACACCCGTACCGAATCAACCCCAACCCCACACCCGTACCGAATCAACCCCAACACTGACACCCGTACCGAATCAACCACAACCCCACACCCATACCAAATCAACACCAACTCCACACCTGGACCGAATCAACCCCAACCCCACACCCATACCGAATCAACCCCAACCCCGCCACCCGTACCGAATCAACCCCGAACCCACACCCATACCGAATCAACCCCAACCCCGACACCCGTACCGAATCAACCCCAACCCCACACCAATAATGAATAAACCCCAATCACACACCCATACCGAATAAACCACAACCCCGACACCCGTACTGAATCAAACCCAACCCTGACACCCGTACCGAATCAACCCCGAACCCACACCCATACCGAATCAACCCCAACCCCGACACCCGTACCGAATCAACCCCGAACCCACACCCATACCGAATCAACCCCAACCCCGACACCCGTACCGAATCAACCCCAACACCACACCAATAATGAATAAACCCCAATCACACACCCATACCGAATAAACCACAACCCCGACACCCGTACTGAATCAACCCCAACACCACACCCATACCAAATCAACCCCAACCCCACACTCGTACCGAATGAACCCCAACCCTACACCCGTACCGAATCAACCCCAACCCCAGACCCGTACCGAATCAACCCGAACCCCACACCCGTACCGAATCAACCCCAACCCTGACAACGTACCAAGTCAACCCCAATCACACACCCATACCGAATCAACCCCAACCCCGACAACGTACCAAGTCAACCCCAACCCCACACCCGTACCGAATCTACCCCATCCCCACACCCAGACCAAATAAACCCCAACCCCACACCCGTACCGAATCAACCTCAACCCCACACCCGTAACGAATCAACCCCAACCCCACACCCGTACCGAATCAACCTCAACCCCACACCCGTAACGAATCAAACCCAACCCCACACCCATACCGAAACAACTCCAACCCCGACACCCTTACCGAATCAACCCCAACACCACACCCATACTGAATAATCCCCAATCCCACACCCATACCGAATAAACCACAACACCGACACCCGTACCGAATCAAGCCCAATCCCACACCCGTAACGCATCAACCCCAACCCCACACCCGTACCAAATCAACCCCAACCCCACACCCGTACTGAAAGAACCCCAACCCCACACCCGTACCGAATCAACCCCAACCCCACACCCGTACTGAATAAACCAAACCCCACACCCGTACCGAATCAAACCGAACCCTGACACCCATACCGAATCAACCAAAACCCCACACCCATACCGAATCAACTCCAACCCTGACACCCATTCCGAATCAACCCAAACCCCACACCCGTACCAAATCAACCCCAGCACCACACCCATACCGAATAAACCCCAATCCCACATCCATACCGAATATACCACAACCCCGACACCCATACCGAATAAACCCCAATCCCACACACGTACCGAATCAACCCCAACCCCACACACGTACCGAATAAACCCCAACCCCAAACACGTACCGAATGAAGCCCAACCCCACACATGTACCGAATCAACCAAAACCCCGACACCCGTACCGAGACAACCCCAACCCAAACACCCATACCGAACCAACCCCAAACCCACACCCATACCGAATAAACCCCAACCCCACACACATACCGAATCAACCCAACCCCGACACCCATACCGAATAAACCACAACAAAACATCAATACTGAATCAACCTCAACCCAACACCCGTACCGAATCAACCCCAACCCCACACCCATACCGAATAAACCCCAACCCCACACCCATACCGAATCAACATCAACCCCAACACCCATACCGAATGAGCCCCAACCCCAACACCCATACCGAATCAACCCCAATCCCACACACGTACCGAATCAACCCCAACCCCACACCCATACCGAATAAACCCCAACCCCACACCCATACCGAATCAACCCCAAACCCGACACGCGTACCGAATCGACCCCAACCCCACACCCATACCGAATCAACATCAACCCCAACACCCATACCGAATGAGCCCCAACCCCAACACCCATACCGAATCAACCCCAACCCCGACACCCGTACCGAATCAACCCGAACCCCACACCCGTACCGAATCAACCCCAACCCCACACCATTACCGAATCAACCCCAAACCCACACCCGTACCGTATCAACCCCAACCCCACACCCATACCGAATCAACCCCAAACCCACACCCATAACGAATCAACTCCATCCCCACACCCGTACCGAATCAACCCCAACCCCGACACCCATACCGAATCAACTCCAACCCCACACCCATACCGAATCAACCCCAACCCCACAGCCATACTGATTAAACCCCAGTCCCACACACGTACCGAATAAACCCCAACCCTGACACCCGTACCGAATCAACCCCAACCCCACACACGTAACGAATAAAACCCAACCCCACACACGTACCGAATAAAGCCCAAACCCACAAACGTACCGAATCAACCCCAACCCCAACACCCATACCGAAACAACCCCAACCCAAACACCCATACCGAATCAACCCCAACCCCACACCCGTACCGAATAAACCCCAACCCCACACCCATACCGTATCAACCTCAACACCGACACCCGTACCCAATAAACCACAACACCACATCAATACTGAATCAACCTCAACCCCACACCCGTACTGAATCAACCCCAACATCACACCCACACCGAATAAATCCCAACCCCACACCCATACCAAATCATCGCCAACCCCACACCCGTAACGAATAAACCACAACACCGACACCCGTACCGAATCAACCCTAAACCCACACCCGTACCGAATCAATCCCAACCCCACACCCATACCAAATCATCCCCAGCCCCACACCCGTACCGAATCAACCCCAACCCCACACCCGTACCGAATCAACCCCAACCCCACACCCATAACGAATGAACCCCAACACCACACCTGGACCGAATCAACCCCAACCCCACACCCATACCGAATCAACCCCAACCCCGCCACCCGTACCGAATCAACCCCGAACCCACACCCATACCGAATCAACCCCAACCCCGACACCCGTACCGAATCAACCCCAACACCACACCAATAATGAATAAACCCCAATCACACACCCATACCGAATAAACCACAACCCCGACACCCGTACTGAATCAACCCCAACACCACACCCATACCAAATCAACCCCAACCCCACACTCGTACCGAATGAACCCCAACCCTACACCCGTACCGAATCAACCCCAACCCCACACCCGTACCGAATCAACCCCAACCCCACCACCCGTACCGAATCAACCCCAACCCCGAAAACGTACCGAGTCAACCCCAACCCCACACCCGTACCGAATCTACCCCATCCCCACACCCATACCAAATCAACCCCAACCCCACACCCGTACCGAATCAACCCCAACCCCACACCCGTAACGAAACAACTCCAACCCCGACACCCGTACCGAAACAACTCCAACCCCGACACCCTTACCGAATCATCCCCAACACCACACCCATACTGAATAATCCCCAATCCCACACCCATACCGAATAAACCACAACACCGACACCCGTACAGAATCAAGCCCAATCCCACACCCGTAACGCATCAACCCCAACCCCACACCCGTACCAAATCAACCCCAACCCCACACCCGTACTGAAAGAACCCCAACCCCACACCCGTACCGAATCAACCCCAACCCCACACCCGTACTGAATAAACCAAACCCCACACCCGTACCGAATCAAACCGAACCCTGACACACATACCGAATCAACCAAAACCCCACACCCATACCGAATCAACTCCAACCCTGACACCCATTCCGAATCAACCCAAACCCCACACCCGTACCGAATCAACCCCAACCCCACACCCATACCGAATCAACTACAACCCCAAAACCCGTACCAAATCAACCCCAGCACCACACCCATACCGAATAAACCCCAATCCCACATCCATACCGAATATACCACAACCCCGACACCCGTACCGAATAAACCCCAATCCCACACATGTACCGAATCAACCCCAACCCCACACACGTACCGAATAAACCCCAACCCCAAACACATACCGAATGAAGCCCAACCCCACACATGTACCGAATCAACCAAAACCCCGACACCCGTACCGAGACAACCCCAACCCAAACACCCATTCCGAACCAACCCCAAACCCACACCCATACCGAATAAACCCCAACCCCACACACATACCGAATCAAACCCAACCCCGACACCCGTACCGAATAAACCACAACAAAACATCAATACTGAATCAACCTCAACCCCAAACCCGTACCGAATCAACCCCAACCCCACACCCATACCGAATAAACCCAACCCCACACCCATACCGAATCAACATCAACCCCAACACCCATACCGAATGAGCCCCAACCCCAACACCCATACCGAATCAACCCCAATCCCACACACGTACCGAATCAACCCCAACCCCACACCCATACCGAATAAACCCCAACCCCACACCCATACCGAATCAACCCCAAACCCGACACGCGTACCGAATCGACCCCAACCCCACACCCATACCGAATCAACATCAACCCCAACACCCATACCGAATGAGCCCCAACCCCAACACCCATACCGAATCAACCCCAAACCCCGACACCCGTACCGAATCAACCCGAACCCCACACCCGTACCGAATCAACCCCAACCCCACACCATTACCGAATCAACCCCAAACCCACACCCGTACCGTATCAACCCCAACCCCACACCCAAACCGAATCAACCCCAACCCCACACCCATACCGAATCAACTCCATCCCCACACCCGTACCGAATCAACCCCAACCCCGACACCCGTACCGAATCAACTCCAACCCCACACCCATACCGAATCAACCCCAACCCCACAGCCATACTGATTAAACCCCAGTCCCACACACGTACCGAATAAACCCCAACACCGACACCCGTACCAAATCAACACCAAACCCACACCCGTACCGAATCAACTCCAACACCACACCCATACCAAATCATCCCCAACCCCACACCCGTACCGAATCAACCCCAACCCCACACCCGTACCGAATCAACCCCAACCCCACACCCGTACCGAATCAACCCCAACACCACACCCGTAATGAATCAATCCCAACCCCACACCCGTACCGAATCAACCCCAACCCCGACACCCATACCGAATCAACCCCAACCCCACACCCATACCGAATCAACACCAAAACCACACCCATACTGAATCAACCCCAACAACGACACGCGTACCGAATAAACCCCAACACCACACCCATATCGAATAAACACCAATCCCACACCCATACCGAATAAACCACAACACCGACACCCGTACCGAATAAACACCAATCCCACACCCGTACCGAATCAACCCCAACTCCACACACGTAACGAATAAAACCAAACCCCACACCCATACCGAATAAAATCCAACCCCGACAGTCGTACCGAATCAAAACCAACCCCGACACCCGTACCGAGACAACCCCAACCCCAACACCCATACCGAATCAACCCCAACCCCACACCCGTACCGAATAAACCCCAACCCCACATCCATACCGAATCAACCACAACCCCGACACCCGTACCGAATAAACCACAACCCCACACCCTTAACGAATCAACCTCAATCCCACACCCGTACTGAATCAACCCCAACCCCACACCCAAACCGAATAAACCCCAACACCGCACCCATACCGAATCAACCCCAACCCCGACACCCATACCGAATCAACCCCAACCCCCACACCCATACCGAATCAAACCCAACCCCAACACCCATACCGAATCAATCCCAACCCCACACCCGTACCGAATAAAATCCAACCCCGACAGTCGTACCGAATCAACCCCAACCCCGACACCCGTACTGAGTAAACCACAACCCCACACCCATACTGAATAAACCCCAACACCACACCCATACCGAATCAACCCCAACCCCGACACCCGTACTGAGTAAACCACAACCCCACACCCATACTGAATCAACCTCAACCCCACACCCGTACCGAATCAAACCCAAACTCACCCCCGTACCGAATCAACCCCAACCCCACACCCGTACCGAATCAACCCCAACACTGACACCCGTACCGAATCAACCACAACCCCACACCCATACCAAATCAACACCAACTCCACACCTGGACCGAATCAACCCCAACCCCACACCCATACCGAATCAACCCCAACCCCGCCACCCGTACCGAATCAACCCCGAACCCACACCCATACCGAATCAACCCCAAGCCCACACCCGTACCGAATCAACCCCAACACCACACCAATACTGAATAAACCCCAATCACGCACCCATACCGAATAAACCACAACCCCACACCCGTACTGAATCAACCCCAACCCTGACACCCATACCAAATCAACCCCAACCCCACACTCGTACCGAATGAACCCCAACCCTACACCCGTACCGAATCAACCCCAACCCCATACCCGTACCGAATCAACCCGAACCCCACACCCGTACCGAATCAACCCCAACCCTGACAACGTACCAAGTCAACCCCAATCACACACCCATACCGAATCAACCCCAACCCCGACAACGTACCAAGTCAACCCCAACCCCACACCCGTACCGAATCTACCCCATCCCCACACCCAGACCAAATAAACCCCAACCCCACACCCATACTGAATCAACCTCAACCCCACACCCGTAACGAATCAACCCCAACCCCACACCCGTACCGAATCAACCTCAACCCCACACCCGTAACGAATCAACCCCAACCCCACACCCATACCGAAACAACTCCAACCCCGACACCCTTACCGAATCAACCCCAACACCACACCCATACTGAATAATCCCCAATCCCACACCCATACCGAATAAACCACAACACCGTCACCCGTACCGAATCAAGCCCAATCCCACACCCGTAACGCATCAACCCCAACCCCACACCCGTACCAAATCAACCCCAACCCCACACCCGTACCGAATCAACCCCAACCCCACACCCGTACTGAATAAACCAAACCCCACACCCGTACCGAATCAAACCGAACCCTGACACCCATACCGAATCAACCAAAACCCCACACCCATACCGAATCAACTCCAACCCTGACACCCATTCCGAATCAACCCAAACCCCACACCCGTACCCAATCAACCCCAACCCCACACCCATACCGAATCAACTACAACCCCGACACCCGTACCAAATCAACCCCAGCACCACACCCATACCGAATAAACCCCAATCCCACATCCATACCGAATATACCACAACCCCGACACCCATACCGAATAAACCCCAATCCCACACACGTACCGAATCAACCCCAACCCCACACACGTACCGAATAAACCCCAACCCCAAACACATACCGAATGAAGCCCAACCCCACACATGTACCGAATCAACCAAAACCCCGACACCCGTACCGAGACAACCCCAACCCAAACACCCATTCCGAACCAACCCCAAACCCACACCCATACCGAATAAACCCCAACCCCACACACATACCGAATCAACCCAACCCCGACACCCATACCGAATAAACCACAACAAAACATCAATACTGAATCAACCTCAACCCAACACCCGTACCGAATCAACCCCAACCCCACACCCATACCGAATAAACCCCAACCCCACACCCATACCGAATCAACATCAACCCCAACACCCATACCGAATGAGCCCCAACCCCAACACCCATACCGAATCAACCCCATCCCACACACGACCGAATCAACACCAACCCCACACCCATACCGGAATAAAACCCCAACCCCACACCCATACCGAATCAACCCCAAACCCGACACGCGTACCGAACCGACCCCAACCCCACACCCATACCGAATCAACATCAACCCCAACACCCATACCGAATGAGCCCCAACCCCAACACCCATACCGAATCAACCCCAACCCCGACACCCGTACCGAATCAACACCAACCCCAAACCCTTAACGAATAAAGCTCAATCCCACACCTGTACCGAATCAACCCCAACCCCGACACCCGTACCGAATCAACTCCAACCCCACACCCATACCGAATCAACCCCAACCCCACAGCCATACTGATTAAACCCCAGTCCCACACACATACCGAATAAACCCCAACACCGACACCCGTACCGAATCAACACCAAACCCACACCCGTACCGAATCAACTCCAACACCACACCCATACCAAATCATCCCCAACCCCACACCCGTACCGAATCAACCCCAACCCCACACCCGTACCGAATCAACCCCAACCCCACACCCGTACCGAATCAACCCCAACCCCACACCCGTACCGAATCAACCCCAACCCCGACACCCATACCGAATCAACCCCAACCCCACACCCATACCGAATCAACACCAAAACCACACCCATACTGAATCAACCCCAACAACGACACGCGTACCGAATAAACCCCAACACCACACCCATATCGAATAAACACCAATCCCACACCCATACCGAATAAACCACAACACCGACACCCGTACCGAATAAACACCAATCCCACACCCGTACCGAATCAACCCCAACTCCACACACGTAACGAATAAAACCAAACCCCACACACGTACCGAATAAAGCCCAACCCCACACACGTACCGAATCAAAACCAACCCCGACACCCGTACCGAAACAACCCCAACCCAAACACCCATACCGAATCAACCCCAACCCCACACCCGTACCGAATAAACCCCAACCCCACAACCATACCGAATCAACCTCAACCCCGACACCCGTACCGAATAAACCACAACCCCACACCCATACCGAATCAACCTCAACCCCACACCCGTACCGAATCAACCCCAACCCCACACCCAAACTGAATAAACCCCAACACCGCACCCATACCGAATCAACCCCAACCCCGACACCCATACCGAATCAACCCCAACCCCACACCCATACCGAATCAACCCCAACCCCGACACCCATACCGAATCAACCCCAACCCCCACACCCATACCGAATCAAACCCAACCCCAACACCCATACCGAATCAATCCCAACCCCACACCCGTACCGAATAAAGACCAACCCCACACCCATACCGAATCAACCCCAACCCCGACACCCGTACTGAGTAAACCACAACCCCACACCCATACTGAATCAACCTCAACTCCACACCCCTACCGAATCAAACCCAAACTCACCCCCGTACCGAATCAACCCCAACCCCACACCCGTACCGAATCAACCACAACCCCACACCCGTACCGAATCAACCCCAACCCCACACCCGTACCGAATCAACCCCAACACTGACACCCGTACCGAATCAACCACAACCCCACACCCATACCAAATCAACACCAACTCCACACCCGTACCGAATCAACCCCAACCCCACACCCATACCGAATCAACCCCAACCCCGCCACCCATACCGAATCAACCCCGAACCCACACCCATACCGAATCAACCCCAACCCCGACACCCGTACCGAATCAACCCCAACACCACACCAATAATGAATAAACCCCAATCACACACCCATACCAAATAAACCACAACCCCGACACCCGTACTGAATCAACCCCAACACCACACCCATACAAATCAACCCCAACCCCACACCCATACCGAATGAACCCCAACCCCTACTCCCATACCGAATCAACCCCAACCACGAGACCCGTACCGAATCAATCCGAACCCCACACCCGTAACGAATCAACCCCAACCCTGACAACGTACCGAATCAACCCCAGCCCCACACCCATACCGAATCAACCCCAACCCCGACAACGTACCAAGTCAACCCCAACCCCACACCCGTACCGAATCTACCCCCATCCCCACACCAGACCAAATAAACCCCAACCCCACACCCGTACCGAATCACACCTCACCCCACACCCGTAACGAATCAACCCCAACCCCGGCACCCGTACCGAATCATCCTTAACCCCACACCCGTAACGAATAAAACCCAACCCCACACCCGTACCGAATAATCCCCAATCCCACACCCATACCGAATAAACCACAACACCGACACCCGTACCGAATCAAGCCCAATCCCACACCCGTAACGCATCAACCCCAACCCCACACCCGTACCAAATCAACCCCAACCCCACACCCGTACTGAAAGAACCCCAACCCCACACCCGTACCGAATCAACCCCAACCCCACACCCGTACTGAATCAAACCGAACCCTGACACCCATACCGAATCAACCAAAACCCCACACCCATACCGAATCAACTCCAACCCTGACACCCATTCCGAATCAACCCAAACCCCACACCCGTACCCAATCAAACCCAACCCCACACCCGTACCCAATCAACCCCAACCCCACACCCATACCGAATCAACTACAACCCCGACACCCGTACCAAATCAACCCCAGCACCACACCCATACCGAATAAACCCCAATCCCACATCCATACCGAATATACCACAACCCCGACACCCATACCGAATAAACCCCAATCCCACACACGTACCGAATCAACCCCAACCCCACACATGTACCGAATAAACCCCAACCCCAAACACATACCGAATGAAGCCCAACCCCACACATGTACCGAATCAACCAAAACCCCGACACCCGTACCGAGACAACCCCAACCCAAACACCCATTCCGAACCAACCCCAAACCCACACCCATACCGAATAAACCCCAACCCCACACACATACCGAATCAACCCAACCCCGACACCCATACCGAATAAACCACAACAAAACATCAATACTGAATCAACCGCAACCCAACACCCGTACCGAATCAACCCCAACCCCACACCCATACCGAATAAACCCCAACCCCACACCCATACCGAATCAACATCAACCCCAACACCCATACCGAATGAGCCCCAACCCCAACACCCATACCGAATCAACCCCAATCCCACACACGTACCGAATCAACCCCAACCCCACACCCATACCGAATAAACCCCAACCCCACACCCATACCGAATCAACCCCAAACCCGACACGCGTACCGAATCGACCCCAACCCCACACCCATACCGAATCAACATCAACCCCAACACCCATACCGAATGAGCCCCAACCCCAATACCCATACCGAATCAACCCCAACCCGACACCCGTACCAATCAACCCTAGCCCCACACCCATACCGAATCAACCCCAACCCCGACACCTTACCGAATAAACCCCAACCCCGACACCCTTACCGAATAATCCCCAACCCCACACCCACACCGAATCAACCCAAACCCGACACCCACACCGAATAAACCCCAACCCCACACCCGTACCGATCAACCCCAAACCCCGACACCCATACCGAATCAACTCCAACCCCACACCATACCGAATAAACCCCAACCCACAGCCATACTGATTAAACCCATCCCCACACACGTACCGAATAAACCCCAACCCCACACCCGTACCGAATCAACCCCAACCCCACACACGTAACGAATAAAACCCAACCCCACACACGTACCGACTAAAGCCCAAAACCACAAACGTAACGAATCAACCCCCAACCCTAACACCCATACCGAAACAACCCCAACCCAAACACCCATACCGAATCAACCCCAACCCCACACTCGTACCGAATAAACCCCAACCCCACACCCATACCGTATCAACCTCAACACCGACACCCGTACCGAATAAACCACAACACCACATCAATACTGAATCAACCTCAACCCCACACCCGTACTGAATCAACCCCAACCTCACACCCATACCGAATAAATCCCAACCCCACACCCATACCAAATCATCGCCAACCCCACACCCGTAACGAATAAACCACAACACCGACACCCGTACCGAATCAACCCTAAACCTACACCCGTACCGGAATCAATCCCAACCACACACCCATACCAAATCATCCCCAGCCCCACACCCGTACCGAATCAACCCCAACCCCACACCCGTACCGAATCAACCCCAACCCCACACCCATAACGAATGAACCCCAACACCACACCCGTAATGAATCAACCCCAACCCCACACCCGTACCGAATCAACCCCAACCCCGACACCCGTACTGAATCAGCACCAAAACCACACACAGACTGAATCAACCCCAACAACGACACGCTTACCGAATCAACCCCAACACCACACCCATATCGAATAAACACCAATCCCACACCCATACCGAATAAACCACAACACCGACACCTGTACCGAATAAACACCAATCCTACACCCGTACCGAATCAACCCCAACCCCACACACGTAACGAATAAAACCCAAACCCACACACGTACCGAATCAACCCCAACCCCACACCCAAACTGAATCAACCCCAACACCGCACCCATACCGAATCAACCCCAACCCTGACACGCGTACCGAATAAACCCCAACCCCACACCCATACCGAATCAACCCCAACCCCGACACCCATACCGAATCAACCCCAACCCCGACACCCGTACCGAATCAACCCCAACCCCGACACGCATACTGAATAAACACCAAAAACACACCCATACCGAATCAACCCCAACCCCGACACCCATACCGAATCAACCCCAACCCCGACACCCATACCGAATCAAACCCAACCCCAACACCCATACCGAATCAATCCCAACCCCACACCCGTACCAAATCAACCCCAACCCCACACCCGTACCGAATCAACCCCAACCCCACACCATTACCGAATCAACTCCAACCCCACACCCGTACTGAATCAACCCCAGCCCTGACACCCGTACCGAATCAACCCCAACCCCACACCCATACCAAATCAACCCCAACCCCACAGCCATACTGATTAAACCCCAATCCCACACACGTACCGAATAAACCCCAAAACCGACACCCGTACCGAATCAACACCAAACCCACACCCGTACCGAATCAAACCCAACCCCACACCCATACCAAATCAACCCCAACCCCACACTCGTACCGAATGAACCCCAACCCTACACCCGTACCGAATCAACCCCAACCCCACACCCGTACCAAATCTACCCCATCCCCACACCCATACCAAATCAACCCTACCTCCACACCCGTACCGAATCAACCCCAACCCCACACCCGTACAGAAACAACCCCAACCCCACACCCATTCCGAATCAACCCCAACCCCACACCTGTACCGAATCAACCCCAACCCCAACACCCGTACCGGATCAACCCCAACACCACACCCCACAATCGTACCGAATGAACCCCAACCCTACACCCGTACCGAATCAACCCCAACACCACACCCGTACCGAATCAACCCCAACCCCACACCCGTACCGAATCAACCCCAACCCTGACACCTGTAACGAAACAACCCCAACCCCACACACGTAACGAATAAAACCCAACCCCACACACGTACCGAATAAAGCCCAAACCCACAAAAGTACCGAATCAACCCCAACCCCAACACCCATACCGAAACAACCCCAACCAAAACACCCATACCGAATCAACCCCAACCCCACACCCATACCGAATAAACCCCAACCCCACACCCATACCGTATCAACCTCAACACCGACACCCGTACCCAATAAACCACAACACCACATCAATACTGAATCAACCTCAACCCCACACCCGTACTGAATCAACCCCAACCCCACACCCATACCGAATAAATCCAAACCCCACACCCATACCAAATCATCCCCAACCCCACACCCGTACCGAATAAACCACAACACCGACACCCATACCGAATCAACCCCAAACCCACACCCGTACCGTATCAACCCCAACCCCACACCCATACCAAATCATCCCCAACCCCACACCCGTACCGAATCAACCCCAACCCCACACCCGTACCGACTCAACCCCAACCCCAAACCCATACCGAATCAACCCCAACACCACACCCGTAATGAATCAACCCCAACCCCACACCCGTACCGAATCAACCCCAACACCGACACCCGTAACAAATCAACACCAAAACCACACCCATACTGAATCAACCCCAACAACGACACGCGTACCGAATCAACCCCAACACCACACCCATATCGAATAAACACCAATCCCACACCCATACCGAATAAACCACAACACCGACACCCGTACCGAATAAACACAAATCCCACACCCATACCGAATAAACCACAACACCAACACCTGTACCGAATAAACACCAATCCTACACCCGTACCGAATCAACCCCAACCCCACACACATAATGAATAAAACCCAAACCCACACACGTACCAAATAAAGCCCAACCCCACACACGTACCGAATCAACCCCAACCCCGACACCCGTACCGAAACAACCCCAACCCAAACACCCATACCGAATCAACCCCAACCCCACACCCATACCGAATAAACCCCAACCCCACAACCATACCGAATCAACCTCAACCCTGACACCCGTACCGAATCAACCACAACACCACACCCATACCGAATCAACCCCAACCCAACACCCATACTGAATCAACTCCAACCCCACTCCCGTACCGAATCAGCCCCCGTCCTGACACCCGGATCGAATCAACCCCAACCCCACACCCATACCGAATCAACCCCAACCCCACAGCCATACTGATTAAACCCCAATCCCACACCCGTACCGAATCAACACCAAACTCACACCCGTACCGAATCAAACCCAACCCCACACCCATACCGAATCAACCCCAACCCCACAGCCATACTGATTAAACCCCAATCCCACACCCGTACCGAATCAACACCAAACTCACACCCGTACCGAATCAACCCCAACCCCACACCTTTACCAAATCAACCCCAAACCCACACCCGTACCGAATTAACCCCAACCCCACACCCATACCGAATCAACCCCAACCCCACACCCATACCGAATCAACTCCAACCCCACACCCGTACTGAATCAACCCCAGCCCTGACACCCGTACCGAATCAACCCCAACCCCACACCCATACCAAATCAACCCCAACCCCAAAGCCATACTGATTAAACCCCAATCCCACACACGTACCGAATAAACCCCAAAACCGACACCCGTCCAGAAACAACCCCAACCCCACACCCATTCCGAATCAACCCCAACCCCACACCAATACTGAATAAACCCCAATCACGCACCCGTACCGAATAAACCACAAACCCGACACCCGTACCGAATCAACCCCAACACCACACCCATACCAAATCAACCCCAATCCCACACACGTACCGAATCAACCCCAACCCCACACACGTACCGAATAAACCCCAACCCCACACACGTACCGAATAAAGCCCAACCCCACACACGTACCGAATCAACCCCAACCCCGACACCCGTACCGAGACAACCATAACCCAAACACCCATACCGAACCAACCCCAATCCCAGACCCATACCGAATAAACCCCAATCCCACACACATACCCAATCAACCCCAACCCCGACACCCGTACCGAATAAACCACAAAAAAACATCAATACTGAATCAACCTCAACCCCACACCCGTACCGAATCAACCCCAACCCCACACCCATAACGAATAAACCCCAACCCCACACCCATACCGAATCAACCCCAAATCCGACACGCGTACCGATTCGACCCCAACCCCACACCCATACCGAATCAACATCAACCCCAACACCCATACCGAATGAACCCCAACCCCAACACCCATACCGAATCAACCCCAAACCCACACCCGTACCGAATCAACCCCAACCCCACACCCATACCGAATCAACCCCAACCCCACACCCATACCGAATCAACTCCAACCCCACTCCCGTACCGAATCAACCCCAGCCCTGACACCCGTACCGAATCAACCCCAAACCCACACCCATACCGAATCAACCCCAACCCCACAGCCATACTGATTAAACCCCAATCCCACACACGTACCGAATAAACCCCAACACCGACACCCGTACCGAATCAACACCAAACCCACACCCGTACCGAATCAAACCCAACCCCACACCCGTACCGAATCAACCCCAACCCCACACCCGTACCGAATCAACCCCAACCCCACACCATTACCGAATCAACCCCAAACCCACAACCGTACCGAATCAACCCCAACCCCACACCCATACCGAATCAACCCCAACCCCACACCCATACCAAATCAACCCCAGCCCTGACACCCGTACCGAATCAACTCCAACCCCACACCCGTACTGAATCAACCCCAGCCCTGACACCCGTACCGAATCAACCCCAACCCCACACCCATACCAAATCTACCCCAACCCACAGCCATACTGATTAAACCCCAATCCCACACACGTACCGAATAAACCCCAACCCCACACCCGTACCGAATCAACCCCAACCCCACACCCGTACCAAATCTACGCCATCCCCACACCCGTACCAAATCAACCCTACCTCCACACCCGTACAGAAACAACCCCAACCCCACACCCATTCCGAATCAACCCCAACCCCACACCTGTACCGAATCAACCCCAACCCCAACACCCGTACCGGATCAACCCCAACACCACACCCCACAATCGTACCGAATGAACCCCAACCCTACACCCGTACCGAATCAACCCCAACACCACACCCGTACCGAATCAACCCCAACCCCACACCCGTACCGAATCAACCCCAACCGTGACACCCGTACCGAAACAGCCCCAACCCCACACACGTAATGAATAAAACCCAACCCCACACACGTACCGAATAAAGCCCAAACCCACAAAAGTACCGAATCAACCCCAACCCCAACACCCATACCGAAACAACCCCAACCCAAACACCCATACCGAATCAACCCCAACCCCACATCCGTACCGAATAAACCCCAACCCCACACCCATACCGTATCAACCTCAACACCGACACCCGTACCCAATAAACCACAACACCACATCAATACTGAATCAACCTCAACCCCACACCCGTACTGAATCAACCCCAACCCCACACCCATACCGAATAAATCCAAACCCCACACCCATACCAAATCATCCCCAACCCCACACCCGTACCGAATAAACCACAACACCGACACCCGTACCGAATCAACCCCAAACCCACACCCGTACCGAATCAACCTCAACCCCACACCCATACCAAATCATCCCCAACCCCACACCCGTACCGAATCAAACCCAACCGCACACCCGTACCTAATCAACCCCAACCCCAAACCCGTACCGAATCAACCCCAACACCACACCCGTAATGAATCAACCCCAACCCCACACCCGTATCGAATCAACCCCAACACCGACACCCGTACCGAATCAACACCAAAACCACACCCATACTGAATCAACCCCAACAACGACACGCGTACCGAATCAACCCCAACACCACACACATATCGAATAAACACCAATCCCACACCCATACCGAATAAACCACAACACCGACACCCGTACCGAATAAACACCAATCCCACACCCATACCGAATAAACCACAACATCGACACCTGTACCGAATAAACACCAATCCGACACCCGTACCGAATCAACCCCAACCCCACACACGTAACGAATAAAACCCAAACCCACACACGTACCGAATAAAGCCCAACCCCACACACGTACCGAATCAACCCCAACCCCGACACCCATACGGAAACAACCCCAACCCAAACACCCATACCGAATCAACCCCAACCCCACACCCATACCGAATCAAACCCAACCCCGACACCCATACCGAATCAACCCCAACCCCGACACCTGTACCGAATAAACCCCAAACCCAACACCCATACCGAATAAACCCCAACCCCACACCCATACCGAATCAACCCCAACCCCACACCCATACCGAATCAACCCCAACCCCACTCCCGTACCAAATCAACCCCAGTCCTGACACCCGGATCGAATCAACCCCAACCCCACACCCATACCGAATCAACCCCAACCCCACACCCATACCGATTCAACCCCAACCCCGACACCCATACCGAATCAACACCAAACCCACACCGTACCGAATCAAACCCAACCCCACACCCATACCAAATCAACCCCAACCCCACACTCGTACCGAATGAACCCCAACCCTACACCCATACCGAATCAACCCCAACCCCACACCCGTACCGAATCTACCCCAACCCCACACCCGTACCCAATCTACCCCATCCCCACACCCGTACCGAATCAACCCCAACCCCACACCATTACCGAATCAAACCCAAACCCACACCCGTACCGAATCAACCCCAACCCCACACCCATACCGAATCAACCCCAACCCCCACACCCATACCGAATCAACCCCAACCCACACCCGTACTGAATCAACCCCAACCCTGACACCCGTACCGAATCAACCCCAAACAGACTCCCATACCAAATCAACCCCAACCCCAAAGCCATACTGATTAAACCCGAATCCCACACACGTACCGAATAAACCCCAAACCGACACACGTACCGAATAAACCCCAAAACCCACACCCGTACCGAATCAAACCCAACCCCACACCCATACCAAATCAACCCCAACCCCACACTCGTACCGAATAAACTCCAACTCTGACACCAGTACCGAATAAACCCCAACCCCACACCAGTACCAAATCAACCCCATCCACACACCCATACCGAATCAACCCTACCTCCACACCCGTACCGAATAAAACCCCAACCCCACACCCATACCGTATCAACCTCAACACCGACACCCGTACCCAATAAACCACAACACCACATCAATACTGAATCAACCTCAACCCCACACCCGTACTGAATCAACCCCAACCCCACACCCATACCGAATAAATCCAAACCCCACACCCATACCAAATCAACCCCAACCCCACACCCGTACCGAATAAACCCCAACACCGACACCCGTACCGAATCAACCCCAAACCCACACCCGTACCGTATCAACCCCAACCCCACACCCATACCAAATCATCCCCAACCCCACACCCGTACCGAATCAAACCCAACCGCACACCCGTACCTAATCAACCCCAACCCCAAACCCGTACCGAATCAACCCCAACACCACACCCGTAATGAATCAACCCCAACCCCACACCCGTATCGAATCAACCCCAACACCGACACCCGTACCGAATCAACACCAAAACCACACCCATACTGAATCAACCCCAACAACGACACGCGTACCGAATCAACCCAACACCACACACATATCGAATAAACACCAATCCCACACCCATACCGAATAAACCACAACACCGACACCCGTACCGAATAAACACCAATCCCACACCCATACCGAATAAACCACAACACCGACACCTGTACCGAATAAACACCAATCCGACACCCGTACCGAATCAACCCCAACCCCACACACGTAACGAATAAAACCCAAACCCACACACGTACCGAATAAAGCCCAACCCCACACACGTACCGAATCAACCCCAACCCCGACACCCGTACCGAAACAACCCCAACCCAAACACCCATACCGAATCAACCCCAACCCCACACCCATACCGAATAAACCCCAACCCCACAACCATACCGAATCAACCTCAACCCCGACACCCGTACCGAATCAACCCCAACACCACACCCATACCGAATCAACCCCAACCCCACACCCATACCGAATCAACTCCAACCCCACTCCCGTACCGAATCAACCCCAGTCCTGACACCCGGATCGAATCAACCCCAACCCCACACCCATACCGAATCAACCCCAACCCCACAGCCATACTGATTAAACCCCAATCCCACACCCGTACCGAATCAACACCAAACTCACACCCGTACCGAATCAAACCCAACCCCACACCCATACCAAATCAACCCCAACCCCACACTCGTACCGAATGAACCCCAACCCTACACCCGTACCGAATCAACCCCAACCCCACACCCGTACCAAATCAACCCCAACCCCGACACCCGTACCGAATCAACACCAAAAACCACACCCATACTGAATCAACCCCAACAACGACACGCGTACCGAATCAAACCCAACGCCACACCCATATCGAATAAACACCAATCCCACACCCATACCGAATAAACCACAACACCGACACCCGTACCGAATAAACACCAATCCCACACCCATACCGAATAAACCACAACACCGACACCTGTACCGAATAAACACCAATCCTACACCCGTACCGAATCAACCCCAACCCCACACACGTAACGAATAAAACCCAAACCCACACACGTACCGAATAAAGCCCAACCCCACACACGTACCGAATCAACCCCAACCCCGACACCCGTACCAAAACAACCCCAACCCAAACACCCATACCGAATCAACCCCAACCCCACACCCATACCGAATAAACCCCAACCCCACAACCATACCGAATCAACCTCAACCCCGACACCCGTACCGAATCAACCCCAACCCCACACCCATACCGAATAAACCCCAACCCCACACCCATACCGAATCAACCCCAACCCCACACCCATACCGAATCAACTCCAACCCCACTCCCGTACCGATTCAACCCCAGTCCTGACACCCGGATCGAATCAACCCCAACCCCACACCCATACCGAATCAACCCCAACCCCACAGCCATACTGATTAAACCCCAATCCCACACCCATACCGAATCAACACCAAACTCACACCCGTACCGAATCAAACCCAACCCCACACCCATACCAAATGAACCCCAACCCTACACCCGTACCGAATCAACCCCAACCCCACACCCGTACCGAATCTACCCCAACCCCACACCCATACCAAATCAACCCCAAACCCACACCCGTACCGAATCAACCCCAACCCCACACCCATACCGAATCAACCCCAACCCCACACCCATACCGAATCAACTCCAACCCCACAGCCATACCAAATCAACCCCAGCCCCACACCCGTACCGAATCAACCCCAACCCCACACCCGTACCGAATCAACCCCAACCCCGACACCCGTACCGAATCAACACCAAAACCACACCCAGACTGAATCAACCCCAACAACGACACGCTTACCGAATCAACCCCAACACCACACCCATATCGAATAAACACCAATCCCACACCCATACCGAATAAACCACAACACCGACACCTGTACCGAATAAACACCAATCCTACACCCGTACCGAATCAACCCCAACCCCACACACGTAACGAATAAAACCCAAACCCACACACGTACCGAATCAACCCCAACCCCACACCCAAACTGAATCAACCCCAACACCGCACCCATACCGAATCAACCCCAACCCTGACACGCGTACCGAATAAACCCCAACCCCACACCCATACCGAATCAACCCCAACCCCGACACCCATACCGAATCAACCCCAACCCCGACACCCGTACCGAATCAACCCCAACCCCGACACACATACTGAATAAACACCAACCACACACCCATACCGAATCAACCCCAACCCCGACACCCATACCGAATCAACCCCAACCCCGACACCCATACCGAATCAAACCCAACCCCAACACCCATACCGAATCAACCCCAACCCCGACACCCGTACCAAATCAACCCCAACCCCACACCCGTACCGAATCAACCCCAACCCCACACCATTACCGAATCAACTCCAACCCCACACCCGTACTGAATCAACCCCAGCCCTGACACCCGTACCGAATCAACCCCAACCCCACACCATACCAAATCAACCCCAACCCCACACCCATAATGAATAAACCCCAATCCCACACCTGTACCGAATAAACCCCAAACCCGACACCCGTACCGAATCAACACCAACCCCGACACCCGTACCGAATCAACACCAACACCACACCCATACCAAATCAACCCCAACCCCACACTCGTACCGAATGAACCCCAACCCTACACCCGTACCGAATCAACCCCAACCCCACACCCGTACCAAATAAACCCCACCCCGACACCCATGCCGAATAAACGCCAACCTCACACCCGTACTTAATAAACCCCAACCCCGACACCCGTACCGAAACAACCCCAACCCCACACCCACACCGAATAAACCCCAACCCCACACCTGTACCGAATCAACCCCAACCCCAACACCCGTACCGAATCAACCCCAACACCACACCCATACCGAATCAACCCCAACCCTACACCCGTACCGAATCAACCCCAACACCACACCCGTACCGAATCAACCCCAACCCCACACCCGTACCGAATCAACCCCAACCCTGAAACCTGTAACGAAACAACCCCAACCCCACACACGTAACGAATAAAACCCAACCCCACACACGTACCGAATAAAGCCCAAACCCACAAAAGTACCGAATCAACCCCAACCCCAACACCCATACCGAAACAACCCCAACCAAAACACCCATACCGAATCAACCCCAACCCCACACCCATACCGAATAAACCCCAACCCCACACCCATACCGTATCAACCTCAACACCGACACCCGTACCCAATAAACCACAACACCACATCAATACTGAATCAACCTCAACCCCACACCCGTACTGAATCAACCCCAACCCCACACCCATACCGAATAAATCCAAACCCCACACCCATACCAAATCATCCCCAACCCCACACCCGTACCGAATAAACCACAACACCGACACCCGTACCGAATCAACCCCAACCCCACACCCATACCAAATCATCCCCAACCCCACACCCGTACCGAATCAACCCCAACCCCACACCCGTACCAAATCAACCCCAACCCCAAACCCATACCGAATCAACCCCAACACCACACCCGTAATGAATCAACCCCAACCCCACACCCGTACCGAATCAACCCCAACACCGACACCCGTACCAAATCAACACCAAAACCACACCCATACTGAATCAACCCCAACAACGACACGCGTACCGAATCAACCCCAACACCACACACATATCGAATAAACACCAATCCCACACCCATACCGAATAAACCACAACACCGACACCCGTACCGAATAAACACAAATCCCACACCCATACCGAATAAACCACAACACCAACACCTGTACCGAATAAACACCAATCCTACACCCGTACCGAATCAACCCCAACCCCACACACGTAATGAATAAAACCCAAACCCACACACGTACCAAATAAAGCCCAACCCCACACACGTACCGAATCAACCCCAACCCCGACACCCGTACCGAAACAACCCCAACCCAAACACCCATACCGAATCAACCCCAACCCCACACCCATACCGAATAAACCCCAACCCCACAACCATACCGAATCAACCTCAACCCCGACACCCGTACCGAATCAACCACAACACCACACCCATACCAAATCAACCCCAACCCAACACCCATACTGAATCAACTCCAACCCCACTCCCGTACCGAATCAGCCCCCGTCCTGACACCCGGATCGAATCAACCCCAACCCCACACCCATACCGAATCAACCCCAACCCCACAGCCATACTGATTAAACCCCAATCCCACACCCGTACCGAATCAACACCAAACTCACACCCGTACCGAATCAAACCCAACCCCACACCCATACCAAATCAACCCCAACCCCACACCCGTACCGAATCAACCCCAACCCCACACCTTTACCAAATCAACCCCAAACCCACACCCGTACCGAATTAACCCCAACCCCACACCCATACCGAATCAACCCCAACCCCACACCCATACCGAATCAACTCCAACCCCACACCCGTACTGAATCAACCCCAGCCCTGACACCCGTACCGAATCAACCCCAACCCCACACCCATACCAAATCAACCCCAACCCCAAAGCCATACTGATTAAACCCCAATCCCACACACGTACCGAATAAACCCCAAAACCGACACCCGTCCAGAAACAACCCCAACCCCACACCCATTCCGAATCAACCCCAACCCCACACCAATACTGAATAACCCCAACCACGCACCCGTACCGAATAAACCACAAACCCGACACCCGTACCGAATCAACCCCAACACCACACCCATACCAAATCAACCCCAATCCCACACACGTACCGTATCAACCCCAACCCCACACACATACGGAATAAACCCCAACCCCACACACGTACCGAATAAAGCCCAACCCCACACACGTACCGAATCAACCCCAACCCCGACAGCCGTACCGAGACAACCATAACCCAAACACCCCATACCGAACCAACCCCAATCCCAGACCCATACCGAATAAACCCCAATCCCACACACATACCCAATCAACCCCAACCCCGACACCCGTACCGAATAAACCACAAAAAAACATCAATACTGAATCAACCTCAACCCCACACCCGTACCGAATCAACCCCAACCCCACACCCATAACGAATAAACCCCAACCCCACACCCATACCGAATCAACCCCAAACCCGACACGCGTACCGATTCGACCCCAACCCCACACCCATACCGAATCAACATCAACCCCAACACCCATACCGAATGAACCCCAACCCCAACACCCATACCGAATCAACCCCAAACCCACACCCGTACCAAATCAACCCCAACCCCACACCCATACCGAATCAACCCCAACCCCACACCCATACCGAATCAACTCCAACCCCACTCCCGTACCGAATCAACCCCAGCCCTGACACCCGTACCGAATCAACCCCAAACCCACACCCATACCGAATCAACCCCAACCCCACAGCCATACTGATTAAACCCCAATCCCACACACGTACCGAATAAACCCCAAACCCGACACCCGTACCGAATCAACACCAAACCCACACCCGTACCGAATCAACTCCAACCCCACACCCGTACCAAATCAACCCCAACCCCACACCCGTACCGAATCAACCCCAACCCCACACCATTACCGAATCAACCCCAAACCCACAACCGTACCGAATCAACCCCAAACCCACACCCATACCGAATCAACCCCAACCCCACACCCGTACTGAATCAACCCCAGCCCTGACACCCGTACCGAATCAACTCCAACCCCACACCCGTACCGAATCAACCCCAACCCCACACCCATACCAAATCAACCCCAACCCCACAGCCATACTGATTAAACCCCAATCCCACACACGTACCGAATAAACCCCAAAACCGACACCCGTACCGAATCAACACCAAACCCACACCCATACCGAATCAAACCCAACCCCACACCCATACCAAATCAACCCCAACCCCGACACCCGTACCGAATGAACCCCAACCCTACACCCGTACCGAATCAACCCCAACCCCACACCCGTACCAAATCTACGCCATCCCCACACCCATACCAAATCAACCCTACCTCCACACCCGTACAGAAACAACCCCAACCCCACACCCATTCCGAATCAACCCCAACCCCACACCCGTACCGAATCAACCCCAACCCCAACACCCGTACTGGATCAACCCCAACACCACACCCCACAATCGTACCGAATGAACCCCAACCCTACACCCGTACCGAATCAACCCCAACACCACACCCGTACCGAATCAACCCCAACCCCACACCCGTACCGAATCAACCCCAACCCTGACACCCATACCGAATCAACCCCAACCCCACAGCCATACTGATTAAAACCCAACCCCACACACGTACCGACTAAAGCCCAAACCCACAAATGTAACGAATCAACCCCAACCCCAACACCCATACCGAAACAACCCCAACCCAAACACCCATACCGAATCAACCCCAACCCCACATCCGTACCGAATAAACCCCAACCCCACACCCATACCGTATCAACCTCAACACCGACACCCGTACCCAATAAACCACAACACCACATCAATACTGAATCAACCTCAACCCCACACCCGTACTGAATCAACCCCAACCCCACACCCATACCGAATAAATCCAAACCCCACACCCATACCAAATCATCCCCAACCCCACACCCGTACCGAATAAACCACAACACCGACACCCGTACCGAATCAACCCCAAACCCACACCCGTACCGTATCAACCCCAACCCCACACCCATACCAAATCATCCCCAACCCCACACCCGTACCGAATCAAACCCAACCGCACACCCGTACCTAATCAACCCCAACCCCAAACCCGTACCGAATCAACCCCAACACCACACCCGTAATGAATCAACCCCAACCCCACACCCGTATCGAATCAACCCCAACACCGACACCCGTACCGAATCAACACCAAAACCACACCCATACTGAATCAACCCCAACAACGACACGCGTACCGAATCAACCCCAACACCACACACATATCGAATAAACACCAATCCCACACCCATACCGAATAAACCACAACACCGACACCCGTACCGAATAAACACCAATCCCACACCCATACCGAATAAACCACAACACCGACACCTGTACCGAATAAACACCAATCCGACACCCGTACCGAATCAACCCCAACCCCACACACGTAACGAATAAAACCCAAACCCACACACGTACCGAATAAAGCCCAACCCCACACACGTACCGAATCAACCCCAACCCCGACACCCGTACCGAAACAACCCCAACCCAAACACCCATACCGAATCAACCCCAACCCCACACCCATACCGAATAAACCCCAACCCCACAACCATACCGAATCAACCTCAACCCCGACACCTGTACCGAATCAACCCCAACCCCACACCCATACCGAATAAACCCCAACCCCACACCCATACCGAATCAACTCCAACCCCACTCCCGTACCGAATCAACCCCAGTCCTGACACCCGGATCGAATCAACCCCAACCCCACACCCATACCGAATCAACCCCAACCCCACAGCCATACTGATTAAACCCCAATCCCACACCCATACCGAATCAACCCCAACCCCACACCCGTACCGAATCTACCCCAACCCCACACCCATACCAAATCAACCCCAACCCCACACCCGTACCGAATCAACCCCAACCCCACACCATTACCGAATCAAACCCAAACCCACACCCGTACCGAATCAACCCCAACCCCACACCCATACCGAATCAACCCCAACCCCACACCCATACCGAATCAATTCCAACCCCACACCCGTACTGAATCAACCCCAGCCCTGACACCCGTACCGAATCAACCCCAACCCGACACCCATACCAAATCAACCCCAACCCCAAAGCCATACTGATTAAACCCGAATCCCACACACGTACCGAATAAACCCCAAAACCGACACCCGTACCGAATCAACACCAAACCCACACCCGTACCGAATCAAACCCAACCCCACACCCATACCAAATCAACCCCAACCCCACACTCGTACCGAATGAACCCCAACCCTACACCCGTACCGAATCAACCCCAACCCCACACCCGTACCAAATCTACCCCATCCCCACACCCATACCAAATCAACCCTACCTCCACACCCGTACCGAATCAACCCCAACCCCACACCCGTACAGAAACAACCCCAACCCCACACCCATTCCGAATCAACCCCAACCCCACACCTGTACCGAATCAACCCCAACCCCAACACCCGTACCGGATCAACCCCAACACCACACCCCACAATCGTACCGAATGAACCCCAACCCTACACCCGTACCGAATCAACCCCAACACCACACCCGTACCGAATCAACCCCAACCCCACACCCGTACCGAATCAACCCCAACCCTGACACCCGTACCGAAACAACCCCAACCCCACACACGTAACGAATAAAACCCAACCCCTCACACGTACCGAATAAAGCCCAAACCCACAAAAGTACCGAATCAACCCCAACCCCAACACCCATACCGAAACAACCCCAACCCAAACACCCATACCGAATCAACCCCAACCCCACACCCATACCGAATAAACCCCAACCCCACACCCATACCGTATCAACCTCAACACCGACACCCGTACCCAATAAACCACAACACCACATCAATACTGAATCAACCTCAACCCCACACCCGTACTGAATCAACCCCAACCCCACACCCATACCGAATAAATCCAAACCCCACACCCATACCAAATCAACCCCAACCCCACACCCGTACCGAATAAACCACAACACCGACACCCGTACCGAATCAACCCCAAACCCACACCCGTACCGTATCAACCCCAACCCCACACCCATACCAAATCATCCCCAACCCCACACCCGTACCGAATCAACCCCAACCCCACACCCGTACCGAATCAACCCCAACCCCAAACCCGTACCGAATCAACCCCAACACCACACCCGTAATGAATCAACCCCAACCCCACACCCGTACCGAATCAACCCCAACCCCGACACCCGTACCGAATCAACACCAAAACCACACCCATACTGAATCAACCCCAACAACGACACGCGTACCGAATCAACCCCAACACCACACACATATCGAATAAACACCAATCCCACACCCATACCGAATAAACCACAACACCGACACCCGTACCGAATAAACACAAATCCCACACCCATACCGAATAAACCACAACACCAACACCTGTACCGAATAAACACCAATCCTACACCCGTACCGAATCAACCCCAACCCCACACACGTAATGAATAAAACCCAAACCCACACACGTACCAAATAAAGCCCAACTCCACACACGTACCGAATCAACCCCAACCCCGACACCCGTACCGAAACAACCCCAACCCAAACACCCATACCGAATCAACCCCAACCCCACACCCATACCGAATAAACCCCAACCCCACAACCATACCGAATCAACCTCAACCCCGACACCCGTACCGAATCAACCACAACACCACACCCATACCGAATCAACCCCAACCCAACACCCATACTGAATCAACTCCAACCCCACTCCCGTACCGAATCAGCCCCCGTCCTGACACCCGGATCGAATCAACCCCAACCCCACACCCATACCGAATCAACCCCAACCCCACAGCCATACTGATTAAACCCCAATCCCACACCCGTACCGAATCAACACCAAACTCACACCCGTACCGAATCAAACCCAACCCCACACCCATACCAAATCAACCCCAACCCCACACCCGTACCGAATCAACCCCAACCCCACACCTTTACCAAATCAACCCGAAACCCACACCCGTACCGAATTAACCCCAACCCCACACCCATACCGAATCAACCCCAACCCCACACCCATACCGAATCAACTCCAACCCCACACCCGTACTGAATCAACCCCAGCCCTGACACCCATACCGAATCAACCCCAACCCCACACCCATACCAAATCAACCCCAACCCCACACACGTAACGAATAAACCCCAAACCCACACACGTACCGAATCAACCCCAAACCCGACACCCGTACCGAAACAACCCCAACCCCACACCCATTCTGAATCAACCCCAACCCCACACCGTACCGAATAAACCCCAACCCAGCACCCGTACCGTTCAACCTCAACCCCGACACCCGTACCGAATAAATCCCATCCCCACACCCATACCATATCAACCCCAACCCCACACCCGTACCGAATCAACACCAACCCCGACACCCGTACCGAATAAACACCAACCCCAACACCGGTAACGAATAAACCCCAACCCCACACCCACACCGAATCAACCCAACCCCGACACCCGTACCGAATCAACCCCAACCCTACACCCATGCCGAATCAACCCCAGATCCACACCCATACCGAATCAACCCCAACCCCGACAACGTACCGAATCAACCCCAACCCCGACACCCGTACCGAATAAACCCCAAAACCGACACCCACACCGAAGAAACCCCAACCCCACACCCGTAACGAAAAAACCCCAACCCCAACACCCGTAACGAATAAACCCCAACCCCACACCCATACCGAATCAACCCCAAACCCGACACGCGTACCGATTCGACCCCAACCCCACACCCATACCGAATCAACATCAACCCCAACACCCATACCGAATGAACCCCAACCCCAACACCCATACCGAATCAACCCCAAACCCACACCCGTACCGAATCAACCCCAACCCCACACCCATACCGAATCAACCCCAACCCCACACCCATACCGAATCAACTCCATCCCCACTCCCGTACCGAATCAACCCCAGCCCTGACACCCGTACCGAATCAACCCCAAACCCACACCCATACCAAATCAAACCCAACCCCACAGCCATACTGATTAAACCCCAATCCCACACACGTACCGAATAAACCCCAAAACCGACACCCGTACCGAATCAACACCAAACCCACACCCGTACCGAATCAAACCCAACCCCACACCCGTACCAAATCAACCCCAACCCCACACCCGTACCGAATCAACCCCAACCCCACACCATTACCGAATCAACCCCAAACCCACAACCGTACCGAATCAACCCCAACCCCACACCCATACCGAATCAACCCCAACCCCACACCCGTACTGAATCAACCCCAGCCCTGACACCCGTACCGAATCAACTCCAACCCCACACCCGTACTGAATCAACCCCAGCCCTGACACCCGTACCGAATCAACCCCAACCCCACACCCATACCAAATCAACCCCAACCCCACAGCCATACTGATTAAACCCCAATCCCACACACGTACCGAATAAACCCCAAAACCGACACCCGTACCGAATCAACCCCAACCCCACACCCGTACCGAATCAAACCCAACCCCACACCCATACCAAATCAACCCCAACCCCACACCCGTACCGAATGAACCCCAACCCTACACCCGTACCGAATCAACCCCAACCCCACACCCGTACCAAATCTACGCCATCCCCACACCCATACCAAATCAACCCTACCTCCACACCCGTACAGAAACAACCCCAACCCCACACCCATTCCGAATCAACCCCAACCCCACACCTGTACCGAATCAACCCCAACCCCAACACCCGTACCGGATCAACCCCAACACCACACCCCACAATCGTACCGAATGAACCCCAACCCTACACCCGTACCGAATCAACCCCAACACCACACCCGTACCGAATCAACCCCAACCCCACACCCGTACCGAATCAACCCCAACCCTGACACCCGTACCGAAACAACCCCAACCCCACACACGTAACGAATAAAACCCAACCCCACACACGTACCGAATAAAGCCCAAACCCACAAAAGTACCGAATCAACCCCAACCCCAACACCCATACCGAAACAACCCCAACCCAAACACCCATACCGAATCAACCCCAACCCCACACCCGTACCGAATAAACCCCAACCCCACACCCATACCGTATCAACCTCAACACCGACACCCGTACCCAATAAACCACAACACCACATCAATACTGAATCAACCTCAACCCCACACCCGTACTGAATCAACCCCAACCCCACACCCATACCGAATAAATCCAAACCCCACACCCATACCAAATCATCCCCAACCCCACACCCGTACCGAATAAACCACAACACCGACACCCGTACCGAATCAACCCCAAACCCACACCCGTACCGTATCAACCCCAACCCCACACCCATACCAAATCATCCCCAACCCCACACCCGTACCGAATCAAACCCAACCGCACACCCGTACCTAATCAACCCCAACCCCAAACCCGTACCGAATCAACCCCAACACCACACCCGTAATGAATCAACCCCAACCCCACACCCGTATCGAATCAACCCCAACACCGACACCCATACCGAATCAACACCAAAACCACACCCATACTGAATCAACCCCAACAACGACACGCGTACCGAATCAACCCCAACACCACACACATATCGAATAAACACCAATCCCACACCCATACCGAATAAACCACAACACCGACACCCGTACCGAATAAACACCAATCCCACACCCATACCGAATAAACCACAACACCGACACCTGTACCGAATAAACACCAATCCGACACCCGTACCGAATCAACCCCAACCCCACACACGTAACGAATAAAACCCAAACCCACACACGTACCGAATAAAGCCCAACCCCACACACGTACCGAATCAACCCCAACCCCGACACCCGTACCGAAACAACCCCAACCCAAACACCCATACCGAATCAACCCCAACCCCACACCCATACCGAATAAACCCCAACCCCACAACCATACCGAATCAACCTCAACCCCGACACCTGTACCGAATCAACCCCAACCCCACACCCATACCGAATAAACCCCAACCCCACACCCATACCGAATCAACCCCAACCCCACACCCATACCGAATCAACTCCAACCCCACTCCCGTACCGATTCAACCCCAGTCCTGACACCCGGATCGAATCAACCCCAACCCCACACCCATACCGAATCAACCCCAACCCCACAGCCATACTGATTAAACCCCAATCCCACACCCATACCGAATCAACACCAACTCACACTCGTACCGAATGAACCCCAACCCTACACCCGTACCGAATCAACCCCAACCCCACACCCGTACCGAATCTACCCCAACCCCACACCCGTACCGAATCAACCCCAACCCCACACCCGTACCGAATCAACCCCAACCCTACACCCGTACCAAATCAACCCCAACCCCACACCCGTACCGAATCAACCTCAACCCCACACCATTACCGAATCAAACCCAAACCCACACCCGTACCGAATCAACCCCAACCCCACACCCATACCGAATCAACCCCAACCCCACACCCATACCGAATCAACTCCAACCCCACACCCGTACTGAATCAACCCCAGCCCTGACACCCGTACCGAATCAACCCCAACCCCACACCCATACCAAATCAACCCCAACCCCACAGCCATACTGATTAAACCCCAATCCCACACACGTACCGAATAAACCCCAAAACCGACACCCGTACCGAATCAACACCAAACCCACACCCGTACCGAATCAAACCCAACCCCACACCCATACCAAATCAACCCCAACCCCACACCCGTACCGAATGAACCCCAACCCTACACCCGTACCGAATCAACCCCAACCCCACACCCGTACCAAATCTACGCCATCCCCACACCCATACCAAATCAACCCTACCTCCACACCCGTACAGAAACAACCCCAACCCCACACCCATTCCGAATCAACCCCAACCCCACACCTGTACCGAATCAACCCCAACCCCACACCCGTACCGGATCAACCCCAACACCACACCCCACAATCGTACCGAATGAACCCCAACCCTACACCCGTACCGAATCAACCCCAACACCACACCCGTACCGAATCAACCCCAACCCCACACCCGTACCGAATCAACCCCAACCGTGACACCCGTACCGAAACAACCCCAACCCCACACACGTAATGAATAAAACCCAACCCCACACACGTACCGAATAAAGCCCAAACCCACAAAAGTACCGAATCAACCCCAACCCCAACACCCATACCGAAACAACCCCAACCCAAACACCCATACCGAATCAACCCCAACCCCACACCCGTACCGAATAAACCCCAACCCCACACCCATACCGTATCAACCTCAACACCGACACCCGTACCCAATAAACCACAACACCACATCAATACTGAATCAACCTCAACCCCACACCCGTACTGAATCAACCCCAACCCCACACCCATACCGAATAAATCCAAACCCCACACCCATACCTAATCATCCCCAACCCCACACCCGTACCGAATAAACCACAACACCGACACCCGTACCGAATCAACCCCAAACCCACACCCGTACCGTATCAACCCCAACCCCACACCCATACCAAATCATCCCCAACCCCACACCCGTACCGAATCAAACCCAACCGCACACCCGTACCTAATCAACCCCAACCCCAAACCCGTACCGAATCAACCCCAACACCACACCCGTAATGAATCAACCCCAACCCCACACCCGTATCGAATCAACCCCAACACCGACACCCGTACCGAATCAACACCAAAACCACACCCATACTGAATCAACCCCAACAACGACACGCGTACCGAATCAACCCCAACACCACACACATATCGAATAAACACCAATCCCACACCCATACCGAATAAACCACAACACCGACACCCGTACCGAATAAACACCAATCCCACACCCATACCGAATAAACCACAACACCGACACCTGTACCGAATAAACACCAATCCGACACCCGTACCGAATCAACCCCAACCCCACACACGTACCGAATAAAACCCAACCCCACACACGTACCGAATAAAGCCCAACCCCACACACGTACCGAATCAACCCCAACCCCGACACCCGTACCGAGACAACCCCAACCCAAACACCCATACCGAACCAACCCCAAACCCACACCCATACCGAATAAACCCCAACCCCACACACATACCGAATCAACCTCAACCCCGACACCCGTACCGAATCAACCCCAACCCCACACCCGTACCGAATAAACCCCAACCCCACACCCATACCGAATCAACCCCAACCCCACACCCATACCGAATCAACTCCAACCCCACTCCCGTACCGATTCAACCCCAGTCCTGACACCCGGACCGAATCAACCCCAACCCCACACCCATACCGAATCAACCCCAACCCCACAGCCATACTGATTAAACCCCAATCCCACACCCGTACCGAATCAACACCAAACTCACACCCGTACCGAATCAAACCCAACCCCACACCCATACCAAATCAACCCCAACCCCACACTCGTACCGAATGAACCCCAACCCTACACCCGTACCGAATCAACCCCAACCCCACACCCGTACCGAATCTACCCCAACCCACACCCATACCAAATCAACCCCAACCCCACACCCGTACCGAATCAACCCCAACCCCACACCATTACCGAATCAAACCCAAACCCACACCCGTACCGAATCAACCCCAACCCCACACCCATACCGAATCAACCCCAACCCCACACCCATACCGAATCAACTCCAACCCCACACCCGTACTGAATCAACCCCAGCCCTGACACCCGTACCGAATCAACCCCAACCCCACACCCATACCAAATCAACCCCAACCCCACAGCCATACTGATTAAACCCCAATCCCACACACGTACCGAATAAACCCCAAAACCGACACCCGTACCGAATCAACACCAAACCCACACCCGTACCGAATCAAACCCAACCCCACACCCATACCAAATCAACCCCAACCCCACACCCGTACCGAATGAACCCCAACCCTACACACGTACCGAATCAACCCCAACCCCACACCCGTACCAAATCTACGCCATCCCCACACCCATACCAAATCAACCCTACCTCCACACCCGTACAGAAACAACCCCAACCCCACACCCATTCCGAATCAACCCCAACCCACACCCCGTACCGAATCAACCCTAACCCCAACACCCGTACTGGATCAACCCCAACCACACACTCGTACCGAATGTACCCCATCACTACACCCGTACCGAATCAACCCCAAACGCGACACCCGTACCGTATAAACCCCAATCCCGCACCAGTACCGAATCAACCCCAAACCCGACACACGTACCGAATCAACCCCAACCCCACACCCGAACCGAATAAAATACAACCCCACACACGTACCGAATAAAGCCCAACCCCACACATGTACCGAATCAACCCCAACCCCAACACCCGTACCGAAACAACCCCAACCCAAACACCCATACCGAATCAACCCCAACCCCACAACCGTACCGAATAAACCCCAACCCCACACCCATACCGTATCAACCTCAACCCCGACACCCGTACCGAATAAACCACAACCCAACAACCATACCGAATCAACCTCACCCCACACCCGTACCTGAATCAACCCCAACCCCACACCCATACCGAATAAATCCAAACCCCACACCCATACCAAATCATCCCCAACCCCACACCCATACCGAATAAAACACAACACCGACACCCGTACCGGATCAACCCCAAACCCACACCCGTACCGAATCAATCCCAACCCCACACCCATACCAAATCATCCCCAACCCCACACCCGTACCGAATCAAACCCAACCGCACACCCGTACCTAATCAACCCCAACCCCAAACCCGTACCGAATCAACCCCAACACCACACCCGTAATGAATCAACCCCAACCCCACACCCGTATCGAATCAACCCCAACACCGACACCCGTACCGAATCAACACCAAAACCACACCCATACTGAATCAACCCCAACAACGACACGCGTACCGAATCAACCCCAACACCACACACATATCGAATAAACACCAATCCCACACCCATACCGAATAAACCACAACACCGACACCCGTACCGAATAAACACCAATCCCACACCCATACCGAATAAACCACAACACCGACACCTGTACCGAATAAACACCAATCCGACACCCGTACCGAATCAACCCCAACCCCACACACGTAACGAATAAAACCCAAACCCACACACGTACCGAATAAAGCCCAACCCCACACACGTACCGAATCAACCCCAACCCCGACACCCGTACCGAAACAACCCCAACCCAAACACCCATACCGAATCAACCCCAACCCCACACCCATACCGAATAAACCCCAACCCCACAACCATACCGAATCAACCTCAACCCCGACACCTGTACCGAATCAACCCCAACCCCACACCCATACCGAATAAACCCCAACCCCACACCCATACCGAATCAACCCCAACCCCACACCCATACCGAATCAACTCCAACCCCACTCCCGTACCGATTCAACCCCAGTCCTGACACCCGATCGAATCAACCCCAACCCCACACCCATACCGAATCAACCCCAACCCCACAGCCATACTGATTAAACCCCAATCCCACACCCGTACCGAATCAACACCAAACTCACACCCGTACCGAATCAAACCCAACCCCACACCCATACCAAATCAACCCCAACCCCACACTCGTACCGAATGAACCCCAACCCTACACCCGTACCGAATCAACCCCAACCCCACACCCGTACCGAATCTACCCCAACCCCACACCCATACCAAATCAACCCCAACCCCACACCCGTACCGAATCAACCCCAACCCCACACCATTACCGAATCAAACCCAAACCCACACCCGTACCGAATCAACCCCAACCCCACACCCATACCGAATCAACCCCAACCCCACACCCATACCGAATCAACTCCAACCCCACACCCGTACCGAATCAACCCCAACCCTGACACCCATACCAAATCAACCCCAACCCCACAGCCATACTGATTAAAACCCAATCCCACACACGTACCGAATAAACCCCAACCCCGACACCCGTACCGAATCAACACCAAACCCACACCCGTACCGAATCAAACCCAACCCCACACCCATACCAAATCAACCCCAACCCCACACTCGTACCGAATGAACCCCAACCCTACACCAGTACCGAATCAACCCCAACCCCACACCCGTACCAAATCTACCCCATCCCCACACCCATACCAAATCAACCCTACCTCCACACCCGTACCGAATAAACCCCAACCCCACACCCATACCGTATCAACCTCAACACCGACACCCGTACCCAATAAACCACAACACCACATCAATACTGAATCAACCTCAACCCCACACCCGTACTGAATCAACCCCAACCCCACACCCATACCGAATAAATCCAAACCCCACACCCATACCAAATCATCCCCAACCCCACACCCGTACCGAATAAACCACAACACCGACACCCGTACCGAATCAACCCCAAACCCACACCCGTACCGTATCAACCCCAACCCCACACCCATACCAAATCATCCCCAACCCCACACCCGTACCGAATCAAACCCAACCGCACACCCGTACCTAATCAACCCCAACCCCAAACCCGTACCGAATCAACCCCAACACCACACCCGTAATGAATCAACCCCAACCCCACACCCATATCGAATCAACCCCAACACCGACACCCGTAATGAATCAACCCCAACCCCACACCCGTATCGAATCAACCCCAACACCGACACCCGTACCGAATCAACACCAAAACCACACCCATACTGAATCAACCCCAACAACGACACGCGTACCGAATCAACCCCAACACCACACACATATCGAATAAACACCAATCCCACACCCATACCGAATAAACCACAACACCGACACCCGTACGGAATAAACACCAATCCCACACCCATACCGAATAAACCACAACACCGACACCTGTACCGAATAAACACCAATCCGACACCCGTACCGAATCAACCCCAACCCCACACACGTAACGAATAAAACCCAAACCCACACACGTACCGAATAAAGCCCAACCCCACACACGTACCGAATCAACCCCAACCCCGACACCCGTACCGAAACAACCCCAACCCAAACACCCATACCGAATCAACCCCAACCCCGCACCCATACCGAATAAACCCCAACCCCACAACCATACCGAATCAAACTCAACCCCGTCACCCGTACCGAATCAACCCCAACACCACACCCATACCGAATCAACCCCAACCCCACACCCATACCGAATCAACTCCAACCCCACTCCCGTACCGAATCAACCCCAGTCCTGACACCCGGATCGAATCAACCCCAACCTCACACCCATACCGAATCAACCCCAACCCCACAGCCATACTGATTAAACCCCAATCCCACACCCGTACCGAATCAACACCAAACTCACACCCGTACCGAATCAAACCCAACCCCACACCCATACCAAATCAACCCCAACCCCACACTCGTACCGAATGAACCCCAACCCTACACCCGTACCGAATCAACCCCAACCCCACACCCGTACCAAATCAACCCCAACCCCGACACCCGTACCGAATCAACACCAAAACCACACCCATACTGAATCAACCCCAACAACGACACGCGTACCGAATCAAACCCAACACCACACCCATATCGAATAAACACCAATCCCACACCCATACCGAATAAACCACAACACCGACACCCGTACCGAATAAACACCAATCCCACACCCATACCGAATAAACCACAACACCGACACCTGTACCGAATAAACACCAATCCTACACCCGTACCGAATCAACCCCAACCCCACACACGTAACGAATAAAACCCAAACCCACACACGTACCGAATAAAGCCCAACCCCACACACGTACCGAATCAACCCCAACCCCGACACCCGTACCAAAACAACCCCAACCCAAACACCCATACCGAATCAACCCCAACCCCACACCCATACCGAATAAACCCCAACCCCACAACCATACCGAATCAACCTCAACCCCGACACCCGTACCGAATCAACCCCAACACCACACCCATTCCGAATAAACCCCAACCCCACACCCATACCGAATCAACCCCAACCCCACACCCATACCGAATCAACTCCAACCCCACTCCCGTACCGATTCAACCCCAGTCCTGACACCCGGATCGAATCAACCCCAACCCCACACCCATACCGAATCAACCCCAACCCCACAGCCATACTGATTAAACCCCAATCCCACACCCATACCGAATCAACACCAAACTCACACCCGTACCGAATCAAACCCAACCCCACACCCATACCAAATCAACCCCAACCCCACACTCGTTCCGAATGAACCCCAACCCTACACCCGTACCGAATCAACCCCAACCCCACACCCGTACCGAATCTACCCCAACCCCACACCCATACCAAATCAACCCCAACCCCACACCCGTACCGAATCAACCCCAACCCCACACCATTACCGAATCAACCCCAAACCCACACCCGTACCGAATCAACCCCAACCCCACACCCATACCGAATCAACCCCAACCCCACACCCATACCGAATCAACTCCAACCCCACACCCGTACTGAATCAACCCCAGCCCTGACACCCGTACCGAATCAACCCCAACCCCACACCCATACCAAATCAACCCCAACCCCAAAGCCATACTGATTAAACCCCAATCCCACACACGTACCGAATAAACCCCAAAACCGACACCCGTACCGAATCAACACCAAACCCACACCCATACCGAATCAAACCCAACCCCACACCCATACCAAATCAACCCCAACCCCACACTCGTACCGAATGAACCCCAACCCTACACCCGTACCGAATCAACCCCAACCCCACACCCGTACCAAATCTACCCCATCCACACACCCATACCAAATCAACCCTACCTCCACACCCGTACCGAATAAACCCCAACCCCACACCCATACCGTATCAACCTCAACACCGACACCCGTACCCAATAAACCACAACACCACATCAATACTGAATCAACCTCAACCCCACACCCGTACTGAATCAACCCCAACCCCACACCCATACCGAATAAACCCCAACCCCGACACCCATACCGAATCATCCCCAACCCCGACACCCGTACCGAATAAACCCCAACCCCACACCCTTAACGAATCAACCCCAACCCCACACCCGTACCGAATCAACCCCAACCCCGACACCCATACCGAATCAACCCCAACACCGGCACCCGTACCGAATCAAACCCAACCCGACACCCATACCGAATCAACCCCAACACCACACCCATACCGAATCAACCCCAACCCCACACCCGTACCGAATCAACCCCAACCCCGACACCCGTACCGAATCAACCCCAACCCCACACCCATACCGAATCAACCCCAACCACGACAACAATACCGATTAAAACCCAACCCCACACCCGTACCGTATATTCCCCAACCCCACACCCACACCAAATCAACCCAACACCGACACCCGTGCCGAATAAACACCAACCCCTCACCCATACCGAATCAACCCCAACCCCGACACCCGTACCGAATCAACACCAAACCCACACCGTACCGAATCAACCCCAACCCCACACACGTACCGAATAAAACCCAAACCCACACACGTACCGAATAAAGCCCAACCCCACACACGTACCGAATCAACCCCAACCCCGACACCCGTACCGAAACAACCCCAACCCAAACACCCATACCGAATCAACCCCAACCCCACACCCATACCGAATAAACCCCAACCCCACAACCATACCGAATCAACCTCAACCCCGACACCCATACCGAATCAACCCCAACACCACACCCGTACCGAATCAACTCCAACCCCACTCCCGTACCGAATCAACCCCAGGCCTGACACCCGGATCGAATCAACCCCAACCCCACACCCATACCGAATCAACCCCAACCCCACAGCCATACTGATTAAACCCCAATCCCACACCCGTACTGAATCAACACCAAACTCACACCCGTACCGAATCAACTCCAACACCACACCCGTACTGAATCAACCCCAGCCCTGACACCCGTACCGAATCAACCCCAACCCCACACCCATACCAAATCAACCCCAACCCCAAAGCCATACTGATTAAACCCCAATCCCACACACGTACCGAATAAACCCCAAAACCGACACCCGTACCGAATCAACACCAAACCCACACCCGTACCGAATCAAACCCAACCCCACACCCATACCAAATCAACCCCAACCCCACACTCGTTACGAATGAACCCCAACCCTACACCCGTACCGAATCAACCCCAACCCCACACCCGTACCGAATCTACCCCAACCCCACACCCATACCAAATCAACCCCAACCCCACACCCATACCGAATCAACCCCAACCCCACACCATTACCGAATCAACCCCAAACCCACACCCGTACCGAATCAACCCCAACCCCACACCCATACCGAATCAACCCCAACCCCACACCCATACCGAATCAACTCCAACACCACACCCGTACTGAATCAACCCCAGCCCTGACACCCGTACCGAATCAACCCCAACCCCACACCCATACCAAATCAACCCCAACCCCAAAGCCATACTGATTAAACCCCAATCCCACACACGTACCGAATAAACCCCAAAACCGACACCCGTACCGAATCAACACCAAACCCACACCCGTACCGAATCAAACCCAACCCCACACCCATACCAAATCAACCCCAACCCCACACTCGTACCGAATGAACCCCAACCCTACACCCGTACCGAATCAACCCCAACCCCACACCCGTACCAAATCTACCCCATCCCCACACCCATACCAAATCAACCCTACCTCCACACCCGTACCGAATCAACCCCAACCCCACACCCGTACAGAAACAACCCCAACCCCACACCCATTCCGAATCAACCCCAACCCCACACCCGTACCGAATCAACCCCAACCCCAAACCCGTACCGAATCAACCCCAACACCACACCCGTAATGAATCAACCCCAACCCCACACCCGTACCGAATCAACCCCAACACCGACACCCGTACCCAATCAACACCAAAACCACACAAATACTGAATCAACCCCAACAACGACACGCGTACTGAATCAACCCCAACACCACACACATATCGAATAAACACCAATCCCACACCCATACCGAATAAACCACAACACCGACACCCGTACCGAATAAACACCAATCCCACACCCATACCGAATAAACCACAACACCGACACCTGTACCGAATAAACACCAATCCTACACCCGTACCGAATCAACCCCAACCCCACACACGTAACGAATAAAACCCAAACCCACACACGTACCGAATAAAGCCCAAACCCACACACGTACCGAAACAACCCCAACCCAAACACCCATACCGAATCAACCCCAACCCCACACCCATACCGAATAAACCCCAACCCCACAACCATACCGAATCAACCTCAACCCCGACACCCGTACCGAATCAACCCCAACACCACACCCATACCTAATCAACCCCAACCCCACACCCATACCGAATCAACTCCAAACCCACTCCCGTACCGAATCAACCCCAGTCCTGACACCCGGATCGAATCAACCCCAACCCCACACCCATACCGAATCAACCCCAACCCCACACCCATACCGAATCAACTCCAACCCCACACCCGTACTGAATCAACCCCAGCCCTGACACCCGTACCGAATCAACCCCAACCCCACACCCATACCAAATCAACCCCAACCCCAAAGCCATACTGACTAAACCCCAATCCCACACACGTACCGAATAAACCCCAAAACCGACACCCGTACCGAATCAACACCAAACCCACACCCGTACCGAATCAAACACAACCCCACACCCATACCAAATCAACCCCAACCCCACACTCGTACCGAATGAACCCCAACCCTACACCCGTACGGAATCAACCCCAACCCCACACCCGTACCAAATCTACCCCATCCCCACACCCATACCAAATCAACCCTACCTCCACACCCGTACCGAATCAACCCCAACCCCACACCCGTACAGAAACAACCCCAACCCCACACCCATTCCGAATCAACACCAACCCCACACCAATACTGAATAAACCCCAATCACGCACCCGTACCAAATAAACCACAAACCCGACACCCGTACCGAATCAACCCCAACACCACACCCATACCAAATCAACCCCAATCCCACACACGTACCGAATCAACCCCAACCCCACACACGTACTGAATAAACCCCAACCCCACACACGTACCGAATAAAGCACAACCCCACACACGTACCAAATCAACCCCAACCCCGACACCCGTACCGAGACAACCATAACCCAAACACCCATACCGAACCAACCCCAATCCCACACCCATACCGAATAAACCCCAATCCCTCACACATACCCAATCAACCCCAACCCCGACACCCGTACCGAATAAACCACAAAAAAACATCAATACTGAATCAACCTCAACCCCACACCCATACCGAATCAACCCCAACCCCACACCCATAACGAATAAACCCCAACCCCACACCCATACCGAATCAACCCCAAACCCGACACGCGTACCGATTCGACCCCAACCCCACACCCATACCGAATCAACATCAACCCCAACACCCATACCGAATGAACCCCAACCCCAACACCCATACCGAATCAACCCCAAACCCACTCCCGTACCGAATCAACCCCAGTCCTGACACCCGGACCGAATCAACCCCAACCCCACACCCATACCGAATCAACCCCAACCCCACAGCCATACCGAATCAACCCCAACCCCACACCATTACCGAATCAACCCCAAACCCACACCCGTACCGAATCAACACCAAACTCACACCCGTACCGAATCAAACCCAACCCCACACCCGTACCAAATCAACCCCAACCCCACACCCGTACCGAATCAACCCCAACCCCACACCATTACCGAATCAACCCCAAACCCACACCCGTACCGAATCAACCCCAACCCCACACCCATACCGAATCAACCCCAACCCCACACCCGTACTGAATCAACCCCAACCCCACACCCGTACTGAATCAACCCCAGCCCTGACACCCGTACCGAATCAACCCCAACCCCACACCCATACCAAATCAACCCCAACCCCACAGCCATACTGATTAAAACCCAATCCCACACACGTACCGAATAAACCCCAAAACCGACACCCGTACCGAATCAACACCAAACCCACACCCGTACCGAATCAAACCCAACCCCACACCCATACCAAATCAACCCAACCCCACACTCGTACCGAATGAACCCCAATCCCACACCCGTACCGAATCAACCCCAAACCCCACACCCGTACCGAATCTACCCCATCCCCACATCCATACCAAATCAAGCCCACCTCCACACCCGTACCAAATCAACCCCAACCCCACACCCGTACAGAATCAACCCCAACCCCACACCCATTCCGTATCAACCCCAACCCCACACCTGTACCGAATCAACCCCAACCCCACACCCGTACCGAATCAACCCCAACACCACACCCCGACAATCGTACCGAATGAACCCCAACCCTACACCCTTACCGAATCAACCCCAACACCACACCCAGTACCGAATCAACCCCAACCCACACCCTACCGAAAAAACCCCAACCCGACACCCGTACCGGAAAAAACCCCAACCCCACACACGTAACGAATAAAAACCCAACCCCACACACGTAACGAATAAAGCCCAAACCCACAAAAGTACCGAATCAACCCCAACCCCACACCCATAACTGAATAAACCCAACCCCACACCCGTACCGATTAAACCAGAACCCCACACCCATACCGAATCAACCTCCAACACCGACACCCGTACCCTAATCCAACCCAACACCACGACACCCTGTACCGAATAAACCCCAATCCTACACCCGTACCCGAATCACTCCAACCCCACAACCCGTACTGAATCAACCCCAGCCCTGACACCCGTACCGAATCAACCCCAACCCCACACCCATACCAAATCAACCCCAACCCCACACAGCCATACAGATTAAACCCCAATCCCACACACGTACCGAATAAACCCAAAACCGACACCCGTACCGAATCAACACCAAACCCCACACCCGTACGATTCAAACCCAACCCCACACCCGTACCAAATCAACCCCAACCCCACACTCGTACCGAATGAACCCAACCCTACACCCATTCCGAATCAACCCCAACCCCACACCCGTACCGAATCTACCCCATCCCCACACCCATACCAAATCAACCCTACCTTCACACCCGTACCGAATCAACCCCAACCCCACACCCGTACAGAATCAACCCCAACACCACACCCATTCCGAATCAACCCCAACCCCACACCTGTACCGAATCAACCCCTACCCCACACCCGTAGCAAAACAAAAAAACCGCGACACCCGTATCGAATCAACCCCAACCCCAACACCCGTACCGGATCAACCCCAACACCACACCCCACAATCGTACCGAATGAACCCCAACCCTACACCCGTACCGAATCAACGCCAACACCACACCTGTACCGAATCAACCCCAACCCCACACCCGTACCGAATCAACCCCAACCCTGACACCCGTACCGAAACAACCCCAACCCCAAACACCTAACGAATAAAACCCAACCCTACACACGTACCGAATAAAGCCCAAACCCACAAAAGTACCGAATCAACCCCAACCCCAACACCCATACCGAAACAACCCCAACCCAAACACCCTTACCGAATCAACCCCAACCCCACACCCGTACCGAATAAACCCCAACCCCACACCCATACCGTATCAACCTCAACACCGACACCCGTACCGAATAAACCACAACACCACATCAATACTGAATCAACCTCAACCCCACACCCGTACTGAATCAACCCCAACCCCACACCCATACCGAATCAATACCAAACCCACACCGTACCGAATCAACCCCAACCCCACACCCATACCGAATCAACCCCAACCCCGCCACCCGTACCGAATCAACCCCAACACCACACCCATACCAAATCAACCCCAATCCCACACACGTACCGAATCAACTCCAACCCCACACACGTACCGAATAAACCCCAACCCCACACACGTACCGAATAAAGCCCAACCCCACACACGTACCGAATCAACCCCAACCCCGACACCCGTACCGAGACAACCATAACCCAAACACCCATACCGAACCAACCCCAATCCCACACACATACCGAATCAACCCCAACCCCGACACCCGTACCGAATAAACCACAAAAAAACATCAATACTGAATCAACCTCAACCCCACACCCGTACCGAATCAACGCCAAACCCGACACGCGTACCGATTCGACCCCAACCCCAAACCCATACCGAATCAACATCAACCCCAACACCCATACCGAATGAACCCCAACCCCAACACCCATACCGAATCAACCCCAAACCCACACCCGTACCGAATCAACCCCAACCCCACACCCATACCGAATCAACCCCAACCCCACACCCATACCGTATCAACTCCAACCCCACTCCCGTACCGAATGAACCCCAACCCTACACCCGTACCGAATCAACCCCAACCCCACACCCGTACCAAATCTACGCCATCCCCACACCCATACCAAATCAACCCTACCTCCACACCCGTACAGAAACAACCCCAACCCCACACCCATTCCGAATCAACCCCAACCCCACACCTGTACCGAATCAACCCCAACCCCAACACCCGTACTGGATCAACCCCAACACCACACCCCACAATCGTACCGAATGAACCCCAACCCTACACCCGTACCGAATCAACCCCAACACCACACCCGTACCGAATCAACCCCAACCCCACACCCGTACCGAATCAACCCCAACCGTGACACCCGTACCGAAACAACCCCAACCCCACACACGTAATGAATAAAACCCAACCCCACACACGTACCGAATAAAGCCCAAACCCACAAAAGTACCGAATCAACCCCAACCCCAACACCCATACCGAAACAACTCCAACCCAAACACCCATACCGAATCAACCCCAACCCCACATCCGTACCGAATAAACCCCCAACCCCACACCCATACCGTATCAACCTCAACACCGACACCCGTACCCAATAAACCACAACACCACATCAATACTGAATCAACCCCAACCCCACACCCGTACCGAGTCAACCCCAACCCCAACACCCATACCGAATAAATCCCAACACCACACCCATACCAAATAAACCCCAACCCCACACCCGTACCGAATAAAGCACTACCCCGACACCGTACCGAATCAACCCCAACCCCACACCCGTACCGTATCAACCCCAACCCCACACCCATACCAAATAAACCCCAACCCCACACCCGTACCGAATCAAACCCAACCGCACACCCGTACCTAATCAACCCCAACCCCAAACCCGTACCGAATCAACCCCAACACCACACCCGTAATGAATCAACCCAACCCCACACCCGTATCGAATCAACCCCAACACCGACCACCCGTACCGAATCAACACCAAAACCACACCCATACTGAATCAACCCCAACAACGACACGCGTACCGAATCAAACCCCAACACCACACACATATCGAATAAACACCAATCCCACACCCATACCGAATAAACCACAACACCGACACCCGTACCGAATAAACACCAATCCCACACCCATACCGAATAAACCACAACACCGACACCTGTACCGAATAAACACCAATCCGACACCCGTACCGAATCAACCCCAACCCCACACACGTAACGAATAAAACCCAAACCCACACACGTACCGAATAAAGCCCAACCCCACACACGTACCGAATCAACCCCAACCCCGACACCCGTACCGAAACAACCCCAACCCAAACACCCATACCGAATCAACCCCAACCCCACACCCATACCGAATAAACCCCAACCCCACAACCATACCGAATCAACCTCAACCCCGACACCTGTACCGAATCAACCCCAACCCCACACCCATACCGAATAAACCCCAACCCCACACCCATACCGAATCAACCCCAACCCCACACCCATACCGAATCAACTCCAACCCCACTCCCGTACCGATTCAACCCCAGTCCTGACACCCGGATCGAATCAACCCCAACCCCACACCCATACCGAATCAACCCCAACCCCACAGCCATACTGATTAAACCCCAATCCCACACCCATACCGAATCAACACCAAACTCACACCCGTACCGAATCAAACCCAACCCCACACCCATACCAAATCAACCCCAACCCCACACTCGTACCGAATGAACCCCAACCCTACACCCGTACCGAATCAACCCCAACCCCACACCCGTACCGAATCTACCCCAACCCCACACCCATACCAAATCAACCCCAACCCCACACCCGTACCGAATCAACCCCAACCCCACACCATTACCGAATCAAACCCAAACCCACACCCGTACCGAATCAACCCCAACCCCACACCCATACCGAATCAACCCCAACCCCACACCCATACCGAATCAACTCCAACCCCACACCCGTACTGAATCAACCCCAGCCCTGACACCCGTACCGAATCAACCCCAACCCGACACCCATACCAAATCAACCCCAACCCCAAAGCCATACTGATTAAACCCGAATCCCACACACGTACCGAATAAACCCCAAAACCGACACCCGTACCGAATCAACACCAAACCCACACCCGTACCGAATCAAACCCAACCCCACACCCATACCAAATCAACCCCAACCCCACACTCGTACCGAATGAACCCCAACCCTACACCAGTACCGAATCAACCCCAACCCCACACCCGTACCAAATCTACCCCATCCACACACCCATACCAAATCAACCCTACCTCCACACCCGTACCGAATAAACCCCAACCCCACACCCATACCGTATCAACCTCAACACCCACACCCGTACCCAATAAACCACAACACCACATCAATACTGAATCAACCTCAACCCCACACCCGTACTGAATCAACCCCAACCCCACACCCATACCGAATAAATCCAAACCCCACACCCATACCAAATCATCCCCAACCCCACACCCGTACCGAATAAACCACAACACCGACACCCGTACCGAATCAACCCCAAACCCACACCCGTACCGTATCAACCCCAACCCCACACCCATACCAAATCATCCCCAACCCCACACCCGTACCGAATCAAACCCAACCGCACACCCGTACCTAATCAACCCCACCCCCAAACCCGTACCGAATCAACCCCAACACCACACCCGTAATGAATCAACCCCAACCCCACACCCGTATCGAATCAACCCCAACACCGACACCCGTACCGAATCAACACCAAAACCACACCCATACTGAATCAACCCCAACAACGACACGCGTACCGAATCAACCCCAACACCACACACATATCGAATAAACACCAATCCCACACCCATACCGAATAAACCACAACACCGACACCCGTACCGAATAAACACCAATCCCACACCCATACCGAATAAACCACAACACCGACACCTGTACCGAATAAACACCAATCCGACACCCGTACCGAATCAACCCCAACCCCACACACGTAACGAATAAAACCCAAACCCACACACGTACCGAATAAAGCCCAACCCCACACACGTACCGAATCAACCCCAACCCCGACACCCGTACCGAAACAACCCCAACCCAAACACCCATACCGAATCAACCCCAACCCCGCACCCATACCGAATAAACCCCAACCCCACAACCATACCGAATCAACCTCAACCCCGACACCCGTACCGAATCAACCCCAACACCACACCCATACCGAATCAACCCCAACCCCACACCCATACCGAATCAACTCCAACCCCACTCCCGTACCGAATCAACCCCAGTCCTGACACCCGGATCGAATCAACCCCAACCTCACACCCATACCGAATCAACCCCAACCCCACAGCCATACTGATTAAACCCCAATCCCACACCCGTACCGAATCAACACCAAACTCACTCCCGTACCGAATCAAACCCAACCCCACACCCATACCAAATCAACCCCAACCCCACACTCGTACCGAATGAACCCCAACCCTACACCCGTACCGAATCAACCCCAACCCCACACCCGTACCAAATCAACCCCAACCCCGACACCCGTACCGAATCAACACCAAAACCACACCCATACTGAATCAACCCCAACAACGACACGCGTACCGAATCAAACCCAACGCCACACCCATATCGAATAAACACCAATCCCACACCCATACCGAATAAACCACAACACCGACACCCGTACCGAATAAACACCAATCCCACACCCATACCTAATAAACCACAACACCGACACCTGTACCGAATAAACACCAATCCTACACCCGTACCGAATCAACCCCAACCCCACACACGTAACGAATAAAACCCAAACCCACACACGTACCGAATAAAGCCCAACCCCACACACGTACCGAATCAACCCCAACCCCGACACCCGTACCAAAACAACCCCAACCCAAACACCCATACCGAATCAACCCCAACCCCACACCCATACCGAATAAACCCCAACCCCACAACCATACCGAATCAACCTCAACCCCGACACCCGTACCGAATCAACCCCAACACCACACCCATACCGAATAAACCCCAACCCCACACCCATACCGAATCAACCCCAACACCACACCCATACCGAATCAACTCCAACCCCACTCCCGTACCGATTCAACCCCTAGTCCTGACACCCGGATCGAATCAACCCCAACCCACACCCATACCGAATCAACCCCAACCCCACCGCATACTGATTTAAACCCCAATCCACACCCATACCGAATCAACACCAAACTCACACCCATACCGAATCAAACCCAACCCCACACCCATACAGAATCAGCCCCAACCCCACACCCATACCGAATGAACCCCAACCCTACACCCGTACCGAATCAACCCCAACCCCACACCCGTACCGAATCTACCCCAACCCCACACCCATACCGAATCAACCCCAACCCCACACCCGTACCGAATCAACCCCAACCCCACACCCATACCGAATCAACTCCAACCCCACACCCGTACCGAATCAACCCCAGCCCTGACACCCGTACCGAATCAACCCAAACCCCACACCCATACAGAATCAACCCCAACCCCACAGCCATACTGATTAAACCCCAATCCCACACACGTACCGAATCAACCCGAACCCCACACCCGTACCGAATCAACACCAAACCCACACCCATACCGAATCAAACCCAACCCCACACCCATACCAAATCAACCCCAACCCCACACCCGTACCGAATCAACCCCAACCCTACACCCGTACCGAATCAACCCCAACCCCACACCCGTACCAAATCTACCCCATCCACACACCCATACCAAATCAAGCCTACCTCCACACCCGTACCGAATAAACCCCAACCCCACACCCATACCGTATCAACCTCAACACCGACACCCGTACCCAATAAACCACAACACCACATCAATACTGAATCAACCTCAACCCCACACCCGTACTGAATCAACCCCAACCCCACACCCATACCGAATAAATCCAAACCCCACACCCATACCAAATCATCCCCAACCCCACACCCGTACCGAATAAACCACAACACCGACACCCGTACCGAATCAACCCCAAACCCACACCCGTACCGTATCAACCCCAACCCCACACCCATACCAAATCATCCCCAACCCCACACCCGTACCGAATCAAACCCAACCGCACACCCATACCGAATCAACCCCAACACCACACCCGTAATGAATCAACCCCAACCCCACACCCGTATCGAATCAACCCCAACACCGACACCCGTACCGAATCAACACCAAAACCACACCCATACTGAATCAACCCCAACAACGACACGCGTACCGAATCAAGCCCAAAACCACACACATATCGAATAAACACCAATCCCACACCCATACCGAATAAACCACAACACCGACACCCGTACCGAATAAACACCAATCCCACACCCATACCGAATAAACCACAACACCGACACCTGTACCGAATAAACACCAATCCGACACCCGTACCGAATCAACCCCAACCCCACACACGTAACGAATAAAACCCAAACCCACACACGTACCGAATAAAGCCCAACCCCACACACGTACCGAATCAACCCCAACCCCGACACCCGTACCGAAACAACCCCAACCCAAACACCCATACCGAATCAACCCCAACCCCACACCCATACCGAATAAACCCCAACCCCACAACCATACCGAATCAACCTCAACCCCGACACTCATACCGAATCAACCCCAACACCACACCCGTACCGAATCAACTCCAACCCCACTCCCGTACCGAATCAACCCCAGGCCTGACACCCGGATCGAATCAACCCCAACCCCACACCCATACCGAATCAACCCCAACCCCACAGCCATACTGATTAAACCCCAATCCCACACCCGTACTGAATCAACACCAAACTCACACCCGTACCGAATCAAACCCAACCCCACACCCATACCAAATCAACCCCAACCCCACACTCGTTACGAATGAACCCCAACCCTACACCCGTACCGAATCAACCCCAACCCCACACCCGTACCGAATCTACCCCAACCCCACACCCATACCAAATCAACCCCAACCCCACACCCGTACCGAATCAACCCCAACCCCACACCATTACCGAATCAACCCCAAACCCACACCCGTACCGAATCAACCCCAACCCCACACCCATACCGAATCAACCCCAACCCCACACCCATACCGAATCAACTCCAACCCCACACCCGTACTGAATCAACCCCAGCCCTGACACCCGTACCGAATCAACCCCAACCCCACACCCATACCAAATCAACCCCAACCCCAAAGCCATACTGATTAAACCCCAATCCCACACACGTACCGAATAAACCCCGAAACCGACACCCGTACCGAATCAACACCAAACCCACACCCGTACCGAATCAAACCCAACCCCACACCCATACCAAATCAACCCCAACCCCACACTCGTACCGAATGAACCCCAACCCTACACCCGTACCGAATCAACCCCAACCCCACACCCGTACCAAATCTACCCCATCCACACACCCATACCAAATCAACCCTACCTCCACACCCGTACCGAATCAACCCCAACCCCACACCCGTACAGAAACAACCCCAACCCCACACCCATTCCGAATCAACCCCAACCCCACACCCGTACCGAATCAACCCCAACCCCAAACCCGTACCGAATCAACCCCAACACCACACCCGTAATGAATCAACCCCAACCCCACACCCGTACCGAATCAACCCCAACACCGACACCCGTACCCAATCAACACCAAAACCACACAAATACTGAATCAACCCCAACAACGACACGCGTACTGAATCAACCCCAACACCACACACATATCGAATAAACACCAATCCCACACCCATACCGAATAAACCACAACACCGACACCCGTACCGAATAAACACCAATCCCACACCCATACCGAATAAACCACAACACCGACACCTGTACCGAATAAACACCAATCCTACACCCGTACCGAATCAACCCCAACCCCACACACGTAACGAATAAAACCCAAACCCACACACGTACCGAATAAAGCCCAAACCCACACACGTACCGAAACAACCCCAACCCAAACACCCATACCGAATCAACCCAACCCCACACCCATACCGAATAAAACCCCAACCCCACAACCATACCCGCAATCAACCCTCAACCCCGACACCCGTACCGAATCAACCCCAACACCACACCCATACCTAATCAACCCCAACCCCACACCCATACCGAATCAACTCCAACCCACTCCCGTACCGAATCAACCCCAGTCCCTGACACCCGGATCGAATAAACCCCAACCCCACACCCATACCGAATCAACCCCAACCCCACACCCATACCGAATCAACTCCAACCCCACACCCGTACTGAATCAACCCAGCCCTGACACCCGTACCGAATCAACCCCCAACCCCACACCCATACCAAATCAACCCCAATACCCCACACCCGTACCGAATCACACCCCAACCCCACACCATTACCAAATCAACCCCCAACCACACACCCGTACCGAATCAACCCCAATCCCACACCTGTACCGTATCAACCCCAAACCCCACACCCATACCGAATCAACCCCAACCCCGACACCCGTAAAGAAAAAACCCCAGCCCTGACACCCGTACCGAATCAACCCCAACCCCACACCCATACCAAATCAACCCCAACCCCAAAGCCATACTGATTAAACCCCAATCCCACACACGTACCGAATAAACCCCAAAACCGACACCCGTACCGAATCAACCCCAACCCCACACTCGTACCGAATGAACCCCAACCCTACACCCGTACGGAATCAACCCCAACCCCACACCCGTACCAAATCTACCCCATCCCCACACCCATACCAAATCAACCCTACCTCCACACCCGTACCGAATCAACCCCAACCCCACACCCGTACAGAAACAACCCCAACCCCACACCCATTCCGAATCAACACCAACCCCACACCAATACTGAATAAACCCCAATCACGCACCCGTACCAAATAAACCACAAACCCGACACCTGTACCGAATCAACCCCAACACCACACCCATACCAAATCAACCCCAATCCCACACACGTACCGAATCAACCCCAACCCCACACACGTACTGAATAAACCCCAACCCCACACACGTACCGAATAAAGCACAACCCCACACACGTACCAAATCAACCCCAACCCCGACACCCGTACCGAGACAACCATAACCCAAACACCCATACCGAACCAACCCCAATCCCACACCCATACCGAATAAACCCCAATCCCTCACACATACCCAATCAACCCCAACCCCGACACCCGTACCGAATAAACCACAAAAAAACATCAATACTGAATCAACCTCAACCCCACACCCATACCGAATCAACCCCAACCCCACACCCATAACGAATAAACCCCAACCCCACACCCATACCGAATCAACCCCAAACCCGACACGCGTACCGATTCGACCCCAAACCCACACCCATACCGAATCAACATCAACCCCAACACCCATACCGAATGAACCCCAACCCCAACACCCATACCGAATCAACCCCAAACCCACTCCCGTACCGAATCAACCCCAGTCCTGACACCCGGACCGAATCAACCCCAACCCCACACCCATACCGAATCAACCCCAACCCCACAGCCATACCGAATCAACCCCAACCCCACACCATTACCGAATCAACCCCAAACCCACACCCGTACCGAATCAACACCAAACTCACACCCGTACCGAATCAAACCCAACCCCACACCCGTACCAAATCAACCCCAACCCCACACCCGTACCGAATCAACCCCAACCCCACACCATTACCGAATCAACCCCAAACCCACACCCGTACCGAATCAACCCCAACCCCACACCCATACCGAATCAACCCCAACCCCACACCCGTACTGAATCAACCCCAGCCCTGACACCCGTACCGAATCAACCCCAACCCCACACCCATACCAAATCAACCCCAACCCCACAGCCATACTGATTAAAACCCAATCCCACACACGTACCGAATAAACCCCAAAACCGACACCCGTACCGAATCAACACCAAACCCACACCCGTACCGAATCAAACCCAACCCCACACCCATACCAAATCAACCCCAACCCCACACTCGTACCGAATGAACCCCAACCCTACACCCGTACCGAATCAACCCCAACCCCACGCCCGTACCAAATCTACCCCATCCCCACACCCATACCAAATCAACCCTACCTCCACACCCGTACTGAATCAACCCCAACCCCACACCCGTACAGAAACAACCCCAACCCCACACCCATTCCGAATCAACCCCAACCCCACACCTGTACCGAATCAACCCCAACCCCAACACCCGTACCGGATCAACCCCAACACCACACCCCACAATCGTACCGAATGAACCCCAACCCTACACCCATACCGAATCAACCCCAACACCACACCCGTACCGAATCAACCCCAACCCCACACCCGTACCGAAACAACCCCAACCCTGACACCCGTACCGAAACAACCCCAACCCCACACACGTAACGAATAAAACCCAACCCCACACACGTACCGAATAAAGCCCAAACCCACAAAAGTACCGAATCAACCCCAACCCCAACACCCATAACGAATCAACCCCAACCCCACACCCGTACCGAATAAACCCCAACCCCACACCCATACCGTATCAACCTCAACACCGACACCCGTACCCAATAAACCACAACACCGACACCTGTACCGAATAAACACCAATCCTACACCCGTACCGAATCCACTCCAACCCCACACCCGTACTGAATCAACCCCAGCCCTGACACCCGTACCGAATCAACCCCAACCCCACACCCATACCAAATCAACCCCAACCCCACAGCCATACTGATTAAACCCCAATCCCACACACGTACCGAATAAACCCCAAAACCGACACCCGTACCGAATCAACACCAAACCCACACCCGTACCGATTCAAACCCAACCCCACACCCATACCAAATCAACCCCAACCCCACACTCGTACCGAATGAACCCCAACCCTACACACGTACCGAATCAACCCCAACCCCACACCCGTACCGAATCTACCCCATCCCCACACCCATACCAAATCAACCCTACCTCCACACCCGTACCGAATCAACCCCAACCCCAACACCCGTACAGAATCAACCCCAACCCCACACCCATTCCGAATCAACCCCAACCCCACACCTGTACCGAATCAACCCCTACCCCACACCCGTAGCAAAACAAAAAAACCCCGACACCCGTACCGAATCAACCCCAACACCAACACCCGTACCGGATCAACCCCAACACCACACCCCACAATCGTACCGAATGAACCCCAACCCTACACCCGTACCGAATCAACCCCAACACCACACCTGTACCGAATCAACCCCAACCCCACACCCGTACCGAATCAACCCCAACCCTGACACCCGTACCGAAACAACCCCAACCCCAAACACCTAACGAATAAAACCCAACCCTACACACGTACCGAATAAAGCCCAAACCCACAAAAGTACCGAATCAACCCCAACCCCAACACCCATACCGAAACAACCCCAACCCGAACACCCATACCGAATCAAACCCCAACCCCACACCCGTACCGAATAAACCCCAACACCACACCCATACCGTATCAACCTCAACACCGACACCCGTACCGAATAAACCACAACACCACATCAATACTGAATCAACCCTCAACCCCACACCCGTACTGAATCAACCCCAACCCCACACCCATACCGAATCAACCCCAAACCCACACCAGTACCGAATCAACCCCAACCACACACCCATACCGAATCAACCCCAACCCCGCCACCCGTACCGAATCAACCCCTACACCACACCATACCAATCAACCCCAATCCCCACACACGTACCGAATCAACCCCAACCCCACACACGTACCGAATAAACCCAAACCCACACACGTACCGAATAAAGCCCAACCCTACACACGTACCGAATCAACCCCAACCCCGACACCCGTACCGAGACAACCCCAACCCAAACACCCATACCGAACCAACCCCAACCCCACACACATACCGAATCAACCCCAACCCCGACACCCGTACCGAATAAACCACAACAAAACATCAATACTGAATCAACCTCAACCCCACACCCGTACCGAATCAACGCCAAACCCGACACGCGTACCGATTCGACCCCAACCCCACACCCATACCGAATCAACATCAACCCCAACACCCATACCGAATGAACCCCAACCCCAACACCCATACCGAATCAACCCCAAACCCACACCCGTACCGAATCAACCCCAACCCCACACACATACCGAATCAACCCCAACCCCACACCCATACCGTATCAACTCCAACCCCACTCCCGTACCGAATCAACCCCAGTCCTGACACCCGGACCGAATCAACCCCAACCCCACACCCATACCGAATCAATCCCAACCCCAGAGCCATACTGATTAAACCCCAATCCCACACCCGTACCGAATCAACACCAAACTCACACCCGTACCGAATCAAACCCAACCCCACACCCATACCAAATCAACCCCAACCCCACACCCATACCGAATCAACCCCAACCCCACACCATTACCAAATCAACCCCAAACCCACACCCGTACCGAATCAACCCCAACCCCACACCCATACCGAATCAACCCCAACCCCACACCCATACCGAATCAACTCCAACCCCACACCCGTGCTGAATCAACCCCAGCTCTGACACCCGTACCGAATCAACCCCAAACCCACACCCATACTGAATCAACTCCAACCCCACAGCCATACTGATTAAACCCCAATCCCACACACGTACCGAATAAACCCCAAAACCGACACCCGTACCGAATCAACACCAAACCCACACCCGTACCGAATCAAACACAACCCCACACCCATACCAAATCAACCCCAACCCCACACTCGTACCGAATGAACCCCAACCCTACACCCGTACGGAATCAACCCCAACCCCACACCCGTACCGAATCAACCCCAACCCCACACCCATAACGAATAAACCCCAACCCCACACCCATACCGAATCAACCCCAAACCCGACACGCGTACCGATTCGACCCCAACCCCACACCCATACCGAATCAACATCAACCCCAACACCCATACCGAATGAACCCCAACCCCAACACCCATACCGAATCAACCCCAAACCCACACCCGTACCAAATCAACCCCAACCCCACACCCATACCGAATCAACCCCAACCCCACACCCATACCGAATCAACTCCAACCCCACTCCCGTACCGAATCAACCCCAGCCCTGACACCCGTACCGAATCAACCCCAAACCCACACCCATACCAAATCAACCCCAACCCCACAGCCATACTGATTAAACCCCAATCCCACACACGTACCGAATAAACCCCAAAACCGACACCCGTACCGAATCAACACCAAACCCACACCCGTACCGAATCAAACCCAACCCCACACCCGTACCAAATCAACCCCAACCCCACACCCGTACCGAATCAACCCCAACCCCACACCATTACCGAATCAACCCCAAACCCACACCCGTACCGAATCAACCCCAACCCCACACCCATACCGAATCAACCCCAACCCCACACCCGTACTGAATCAACCCCAGCCCTGACACCCGTACCGAATCAACTCCAACCCCACACCCGTACTGAATCAACCCCAGCCCTGACACCCGTACCGAATCAACCCCAACCCCACACCCATACCAAATCAACCCCAACCCCACAGCCATACTGATTAAACCCCAATCCCACACACGTACCGAATAAACCCCAAAACCGACACCCGTACCGAATCAACACCAAACCCACACCCATACCGAATCAAACCCAACCCCACACCCATACCAAATCAACCCCAACCCCACACTCGTACCGAATGAACCCCAACCCTACACCCGTACCGAATCAACCCCAACCCCACACCCGTACCAAATCTACGCCATCCCCACACCCATACCAAATCAACCCTACCTCCACACCCGTACAGAAACAACCCCAACCCCACACCCATTCCGAATCAACCCCAACCCCACACCTGTACCGAATCAACCCCAACCCCAACACCCGTACCGGATCAACCCCAACACCACACCCCACAATCGTACCGAATGAACCCCAACCCTACACCCGTACCGAATCAACCCCAACACCACACCCGTACCGAATCAACCCCAACCCCACACCCGTACCGAATCAACCCCAACCGTGACACCCGTACCGAAACAACCCCAACCCCACACACGTAATGAATAAAACCCAACCCCACACACGTACCGAATAAAGCCCAAACCCACAAAAGTACCGAATCAACCCCAACCCCAACACCCATACCGAAACAACCCCAACCCAAACACCCATACCGAATCAACCCCAACCCCACATCCGTACCGAATAAACCCCAACCCCACACCCATACCGTATCAACCTCAACACCGACACCCGTACCCAATAAACCACAACACCACATCAATACTGAATCAACCTCAACCCCACACCCGTACTGAATCAACCCCAACCCCACACCCATACCGAATAAATCCAAACCCCACACCCATACCAAATCATCCCCAACCCCACACCCGTACCGAATAAACCACAACACCGACACCCGTACCGAATCAACCCCAAACCCACACCCGTACCGTATCAACCCCAACCCCACACCCATACCAAATCATCCCCAACCCCACACCCGTACCGAATCAAACCCAACCGCACACCCGTACCTAATCAACCCCAACCCCAAACCCGTACCGAATCAACCCCAACACCACACCCGTAATGAATCAACCCCAACCCCACACCCGTATCGAATCAACCCCAACACCGACACCCGTACCGAATCAACACCAAAACCACACCCATACTGAATCAACCCCAACAACGACACGCGTACCGAATCAACCCCAACACCACACACATATCGAATAAACACCAATCCCACACCCATACCGAATAAACCACAACACCGACACCCGTACCGAATAAACACCAATCCCACACCCATACCGAATAAACCACAACACCGACACCTGTACCGAATAAACACCAATCCGACACCCGTACCGAATCAACCCCAACCCCACACACGTAACGAATAAAACCCAAACCCACACACGTACCGAATAAAGCCCAACCCCACACACGTACCGAATCAACCCCAACCCCGACACCCGTACCGAAACAACCCCAACCCAAACACCCATACCGAATCAACCCCAACCCCACACCCATACCGAATAAACCCCAACCCCACAACCATACCGAATCAACCTCAACCCCGACACCTGTACCGAATCAACCCCAACCCCACACCCATACCGAATAAACCCCAACCCCACACCCATACCGAATCAACTCCAACCCCACTCCCGTACCGATTCAACCCCAGTCCTGACACCCGGATCGAATCAACCCCAACCCCACACCCATACCGAATCAACCCCAACCCCACAGCCATACTGATTAAACCCCAATCCCACACCCATACCGAATCAACCCCAACCCCACACCCGTACCGAATCTACCCCAACCCCACACCCATACCAAATCAACCCCAACCCCACACCCGTACCGAATCAACCCCAACCCCACACCATTACCGAATCAAACCCAAACCCACACCCGTACCGAATCAACCCCAAACCCACACCCATACCGAATCAACCCCAACCCCACACCCATACCGAATCAATTCCAACCCCACACCCGTACTGAATCAACCCCAGCCCTGACACCCGTACCGAATCAACCCCAACCCGACACCCATACCAAATCAACCCCAACCCCAAAGCCATACTGATTAAACCCGAATCCCACACACGTACCGAATAAACCCCAAAACCGACACCCGTACCGAATCAACACCAAACCCACACCCGTACCGAATCAACCCCAACCCCACACCCATACCAAATCAACCCCAACCCCACACACGTACCGAATGAACCCCAACCCTACACCCGTACCGAATCAACCCCAACCCCACACCCGTACCAAATCTACCCCATCCCCACACCCATACCAAATCAACCCCAACAACCATACCGAATGAACCCCAACCCCAACACCCGTACAGAATCAACCCCAACCCCACACCCATTCCGAATCAACCCCAACCCCACACCTGTACCGAATCAACGCCAACCCCAACACCCGTACTGGATCAACCCCAACACCACACCCCACAATCGTACCGAATGAACCCCAACCCTACACCCGTACCGAATCAACCCCAACACCACACCCGTACCGAATCAACCCCAACCCCACACCCGTACCGAATCAACCCCAACCCTGACACCTGTAACGAAACAACCCCAACCCCACACACGTAACGAATAAAACCCAACCCCTAACACGTACCGAATAAAGCCCAAACCCACAAAAGTACCGAATCAACCCCAACCCCAACACCCATACCGAAACAACCCCAACCAAAACACCCACACCGAATCAACCCAACCCCGACACCCACACCGAATAAACCCCAACCCCACACCCATAACGAATAAACCTCAACACCGACACCCGTACCGAATAAACCACAACACCACATCAATACTGAATCAACCTCAACCCCACACCCGTACTGAATCAACCCCAACCCCACACCCATACCGAATAAATCCAAACCCCACACCCATACCAAATCAACCCCAACCCCACACCCGTACCGAATAAACCACAACACCGACACCCGTACCGAATCAACCCCAAACCCACACCCATACCGTATCAACCCCAACCCCACACCCATACCAAATCATCCCCAACCCCACACCCGTACCGAATCAACCCCAACCCCACACCCGTACCGAATCAACCCCAACCCCAAACCCATACCGAATCAACCCCAACACCACACCCGTAATGAATCAACCCCAACCCCACACCCGTACCGAATCAACCCCAACCCCGACACCCGTACCAAATCAACACCAAAACCACACCCATACTGAATCAACCCCAACAACGACACGCGTACCGAATCAACCCCAACACCACACACATATCGAATAAACACCAATCCCACACCCATACCGAATAAACCACAACACCGACACCCGTACCGAATAAACACAAATCCCACACCCATACCGAATAAACCACAACACCAACACCTGTACCGAATAAACACCAATCCTACACCCGTACCGAATCAACCCCAACCCCACACACGTAATGAATAAAACCCAAACCCACACACGTACCAAATAAAGCCCAACCCCACACACGTACCGAATCAACCCCAACCCCGACACCCGTACCGAAACAACCCCAACCCAAACACCCATACCGAATCAACCCCAACCCCACACCCATACCGAATAAACCCCAACCCCACAACCATACCGAATCAACCTCAACCCCGACACCCGTACCGAATCAACCACAACACCACACCCATACCGAATCAACCCCAACCCAACACCCATACTGAATCAACTCCAACCCCACTCCCGTACCGAATCAGCCCCCGTCCTGACACCCGGATCGAATCAACCCCAACCCCACACCCATACCGAATCAACCCCAACCCCACAGCCATACTGATTAAACCCCAATCCCACACCCGTACCGAATCAACACCAAACTCACACCCGTACCGAATCAACCCCAACCCCACACCCATTCCGAATCAACACCAACCCCACACCAATACTGAATAAACCCCAATCACGCACCCGTACCAAATAAACCACAAACCCGACACCCGTACCGAATCAACCCCAACACCACACCCATACCAAATCAACCCCAATCCCACACACGTACCGAATCAACCCCAACCCCACACACGTACTGAATAAACCCCAACCCCACACACGTACCGAATAAAGCACAACCCCACACACGTACCAAATCAACCCCAACCCCGACACCCGTACCGAGACAACCATAACCCAAACACCCATACCGAACCAACCCCAATCCCACACCCATACCGAATAAACCCCAATCCCTCACACATACCCAATCAACCCCAACCCCGACACCCGTACCGAATAAACCACAAAAAAACATCAATACTGAATCAACCTCAACCCCACACCCATACCGAATCAACCCCAACCCCACACCCATAACGAATAAACCCCAACCCCACACCCATACCGAATCAACCCCAAACCCGACACGCGTACCGATTCGACCCCAACCCCACACCCATACCGAATCAACATCAACCCCAACACCCATACCGAATGAACCCCAACCCCAACACCCATACCGAATCAACCCCAAACCCACTCCCGTACCGAATCAACCCCAGTCCTGACACCCGGACCGAATCAACCCCAACCCCACACCCATACCGAATCAACCCCAACCCCACACCCATACCGAATCAACCCCAACCCCACACCCTTACCGAATCAACCCCAAACCCACACCCGTACCGAATCAACACCAAACTCACACCCGTACCGAATCAAACCCAACCCCACACCCGTACCAAATCAACCCCAACCCCACACCCGTACCGAATCAACCCCAACCCCACACCCGTACCGAATCAACCCCAAACCCACACCCGTACCGAATCAACCCCAACCCCACACCCATACCGAATCAACCCCAACCCCACACCCGTACTGAATCAACCCCAGCCCTGACACCCGTACCGAATCAACCCCAACCCCACACCCATACCAAATCAACCCCAACCCCACAGCCATACTGATTAAAACCCAATCCCACACACGTACCGAATAAACCCCAAAACCGACACCCGTACCGAATCAACACCAAACCCACACCCGTACCGAATCAAACCCAACCCCACACCCATACCAAATCAACCCCAACCCCACACTCGTACCGAATGAACCCCAACCCTACACCCGTACCGAATCAACCCGAACCCCACGCCCGTACCAAATCTACCCCAACCCCACACTCGTACCGAATGAACCCCAACCCTACACCCGTACCAAATCTACCCCATCCCCACACCCATACCAAATCAACCCCACCTCCACACCCGTACCGAATCAACCCCAACCCCACACCCGTACAGAAACAACCCCAACCCTACACCCGTACCGAATCAACCCGAACCCCACACCCGTACCAAATCTACCCCATCCCCACACCCATACCAAATCAACCCTACCTCCACACCCGTACCGAATCAACCCCAACCCCACACCCGTACAGAAACAACCCCAACCCCACACCCATTCCGAATCAACCCCAACCCCACACCTGTACCGAATCAACCCCAACCCCAACACCCGTACCGGATCAACCCCAACACCACACCCCACAATCGTACCGAATGAACCCCAACCCTACACCCATACCGAATCAACCCCAACACCACACCCGTACCGAATCAACCCCAACCCCACACCCGTACCGAAACAACCCCAACCCTGACACCCGTACCGAAACAACCCCAACCCCACACACGTAACGAATAAAACCCAACCCCACACACGTACCGAATAAAGCCCAAACCCACAAAAGTACCGAATCAACCCCAACCCCAACACCCATACCGAAACAACCCCAACCCCACACCCGTACCGAATAAACCCCAACCCCACACCCATACCGTATCAACCTCAACACCGACACCCGTACCCAATAAACCACAACACCGACACCTGTACCGAATAAACACCAATCCTACACCCGTACCGAATCCACTCCAACCCCACACCCGTACTGAATCAACCCCAGCCCTGACACCCGTACCGAATCAACCCCAACCCCACACCCATACCAAATCAACCCCAACCCCACAGCCATACTGATTAAACCCCAATCCCACACACGTACCGAATAAACCCCAAAACCGACACCCGTACCGAATCAACACCAAACCCACACCCGTACCGATTCAAACCCAACCCCACACCCATACCAAATCAACCCCAACCCCACACTCGTACCGAATGAACCCCAACCCTACACCCGTACCGAATCAACCCCAACCCCACACCCGTACCGAATCTACCCCATCCCCACACCCATACCAAATCAACCCTACCTCCACACCCGTACCGAATCAACCCCAACCCCACACCCGTACAGAATCAACCCCAACCCCACACCCATTCCGAATCAACCCCAACCCCACACCTGTACCGAATCAACCCCTACCCCACACCCGTAGCAAAACAAAAAAACCGCGACACCCGTACCGAATCAACCCCAACCCCAACACCCGTACCGGATCAACCCCAACACCACACCCCACAATCGTACCGAATGAACCCCAACCCTACACCCGTACCGAATCAACCCCAACACCACACCTGTACCGAATCAACCCCAACCCCACACCCGTACCGAATCAACCCCAACCCTGACACCCGTACCGAAACAACCCCAACCCCAAACACCTAACGAATAAAACCCAACCCTACACACGTACCGAATAAAGCCCAAACCCACAAAAGTACCGAATCAACCCCAACCCCAACACCCATACCGAAACAACCCCAACCCAAACACCCATACCGAATCAACCCCAACCCCACACCCGTACCGAATAAACCCCAACCCCACACCCATACCGTATCAACCTCAACACCGACACCCGTACCGAATAAACCACAACACCACATCAATACTGAATCAACCTCAACCCCACACCCGTACTGAATCAACCCCAACCCCACACCCATACCGAATCAATACCAAACCCTCACCGTACCGAATCAACCCCAACCCCACACCCATACCGAATCAACCCCAACCCCGCCACCCGTACCGAATCAACCCCAACACCACACCCATACCAAATCAACCCCAATCCCACACACGTACCGAATCAACTCCAACCCCACACACGTACCGAATAAACCCCAACCCCACACACGTACCGAATAAAGCCCCACCCCACACACGTACCGAATCAACCCCAACCCCGACACCCATACCGAGACAACCATAACCCAAACACCCATACCGAACCAACCCCAATCCCACACACATACCGAATCAACCCCAACCCCGACACCCGTACCGAATAAACCACAAAAAAACATCAATACTGAATCAACCTCAACCCCACACCCGTACCGAATCAACGCCAAACCCGACACGCGTACCGATTCGACCCCAACCCCACACCCATACCGAATCAACATCAACCCCAACACCCATACCGAATGAACCCCAACCCCAACACCCATACCGAATCAACCCCAAACCCACACCCGTACCGAATCAACCCCAACCCCACACCCATACCGAATCAACCCCAACCCCACACCCATACCGTATCAACTCCAACCCCACTCCCGTACCGAATCAACCCCAGTCCTGACACCCGGACCGAATCAACCCCAACCCCACACCCATACCGAATCAATCCCAACCCCAGAGCCATACTGATTAAACCCCAATCCCACACCCGTACCGAATCAACACCAAACTCACACCCGTACCGAATCAAACCCAACCCCACACCCATACCAAATCAACCCCAACCCCACACCCATACCGAATCAACCCCAACCCCACACCATTACCAAATCAACCCCAAACCCACACCCGTACCGAATCAACCCCAACCCCACACCCATACCGAATCAACCCCAACCCCACACCCGTACCGAATCAACTCCAACCCCACACCCGTGCTGAATCAACCCCAGCTCTGACACCCGTACCGAATCAACCCCAAACCCACACCCATACTGAATCAACTCCAACCCCACAGCCATACTGATTAAACCCCAATCCCACACACGTACCGAATAAACCCCAAAACCGACACCCGTACCGAATCAACACCATACCCACACCCGTACCGAATCAAACACAACCCCACACCCATACCAAATCAACCCCAACCCCACACTCGTACCGAATGAACCCCAACCCTACACCCGTACGGAATCAACCCCAACCCCACACCCGTACCGAATCAACCCCAACCCCACACCCATAACGAATAAACCCCAACCCCACACCCATACCGAATCAACCCCAAACCCGACACGCGTACCGATTCGACCCCAACCCCACACCCATACCGAATCAACATCAACCCCAACACCCATACCGAATGAACCCCAACCCCAACACCCGTACCGAATCAACCCCAAACCCACACCCGTACCAAATCAACCCCAACCCCACACCCATACCGAATCAACCCCAACCCCACACCCATACCGAATCAACTCCAACCCCACTCCCGTACCGAATCAACCCCAGCCCTGACACCCGTACCAAATCAACCCCAACCCCACAGCCATACTGATTAAACCCCAATCCCACACACGTACCGAATAAACCCCAAAACCGACACCCGTACCGAATCAACACCAAACCCACACCCGTACCGAATCAAACCCAACCCCACACCCATACCAAATCAACCCCAACCCCACACCCGTACCGAATCAACCCCAACCCCACACCATTACCGAATCAACCCCAAACCCACAACCGTACCGAATCAACCCCAACCCCACACCCATACCGAATCAACCCCAACCCCGACACCCGTACCGAATCAACTCCAACCCCACACCCGTACTGAATCAACCCCAGCCCTGACACCCGTACCGAATCAACCCCAACCCCACACCCATACCAAATCAACCCCAACCCCACAGCCATACTGATTAAACCCCAATCCCACACACGTACCGAATAAACCCCAAAACCGACACCCGTACCGAATCAACACCAAACCCACACCCATACCGAATCAAACCCAACCCCACACCCATACCAAATCAACCCCAACCCCACACCCGTACCGAATGAACCCCAACCCTACACCCGTACCGAATCAACCCCAACCCCACACCCGTACCAAATCTACGCCATCCCCACACCCATACCAAATCAACCCTACCTCCACACCCGTACAGAAACAACCCCAACCCCACACCCATTCCGAATCAACCCCAACCCCACACCCGTACCGAATCAACCCCAACCCCAACACCCGTACCGGATCAACCCCAACACCACACCCCACAATCGTACCGAATGAACCCCAACCCTACACCCGTACCGAATCAACCCCAACACCACACCCGTACCGAATCAACCCCAACCCCACACCCGTACCGAATCAACCCCAACCCTGACACCCGTACCGAAACAACCCCAACCCCACACACGTAATGAATAAAACCCAACCCCACACACGTACCGAATAAAGCCCAAACCCACAAAAGTACCGAATCAACCCCAACCCCAACACCCATACCGAAACAACCCCAACCCAAACACCCATACCGAATCAACCCCAACCCCACACCCGTACCGAATAAACCCCAACCCCACACCCATACCGTATCAACCTCAACACCGACACCCGTACCCAATAAACCACAACACCACATCAATACTGAATCAACCTCAACCCCACACCCGTACTGAATCAACCCCAACCCCACACCCATACCGAATAAATCCAAACCCCACACCCATACCAAATCATCCCCAACCCCACACCCGTACCGAATAAACCACAACACCGACACCCGTACCGAATCAACCCCAAACCCACACCCGTACCGTATCAACCCCAACCCCACACCCATACCAAATCATCCCCAACCCCACACCCGTACCGAATCAAACCCAACCGCACACCCGTACCTAATCAACCCCAACCCCAAACCCGTACCGAATCAACCCCAACACCACACCCGTAATGAATCAACCCCAACCCCACACCCGTATCGAATCAACCCCAACACCGACACCCGTACCGAATCAACACCAAAACCACACCCATACTGAATCAACCCCAACAACGACACGCGTACCGAATCAACCCCAACACCACACACATATCGAATAAACACCAATCCCACACCCATACCGAATAAACCACAACACCGACACCCGTACCGAATAAACACCAATCCCACACCCATACCGAATAAACCACAACACCGACACCTGTACCGAATAAACACCAATCCGACACCCGTACCGAATCAACCCCAACCCCACACACGTAACGAATAAAACCCAAACCCACACACGTACCGAATAAAGCCCAACCCCACACACGTACCGAATCAACCCCAACCCCGACACCCGTACCGAAACAACCCCAACCCAAACACCCATACCGAATCAACCCCAACCCCACACCCATACCGAATAAACCCCAACCCCACAACCATACCGAATCAACCTCAACCCCGACACCTGTACCGAATCAACCCCAACCCCACACCCATACCGAATAAACCCCAACCCCACACCCATACCGAATCAACTCCAACCCCACACCCGTACCGATTCAAACCCAGTCCTGACACCCGGATCGAATCAACCCCAACCCCACACCCATACCGAATCAACCCCAACCCCACAGCCATACTGATTAAACCCCAATCCCACACCCATACCGAATCAACCCCAACCCCACACCCGTACCGAATCAACCCCAACCCCACACCCATACCAAATCAACCCCAACCCCACACCCGTACCGAATCAACCCCAACCCCACACCATTACCGAATCAAACCCAAACCCACACCCGTACCGAATCAACCCCAAACCCACACCCATACCGAATCAACCCCAACCCCACACCCATACCGAATCAATTCCAACCCCACACCCGTACTGAATCAACCCCAGCCCTGACACCCGTACCGAATCAACCCCAACCCGACACCCATACCAAATCAACCCCAACACCAAAGCCATACTGATTAAAACCGAATCCCACACACGTACCGAATAAACCCCAAAACCGACACCCGTACCGAATCAACACCAAACCCACACCCGTACCGAATCAAACCCAACCCCACACCCATACCAAATCAACCCCAACCCCACACTCGTACCGAATGAACCCCAACCCTACACCCGTACCGAATCAACCCCAACCCCACACCCGTACCAAATCTACCCCATCCCCACACCCATACCAAATCAACCCTACCTCCACACCCGTACCGAATCAACCCCAACCCCACACCCGTACAGAAACAACCCCAACCCCACACCCATTCCGAATCAACCCCAACCCCACACCTGTACCGAATCAACCCCAACCCCAACACCCGTACCGGATCAACCCCAACACCACACCCCACAATCGTACCGAATGAACCCCAACCCTACACCCGTACCGAATCAACCCCAACACCACACCCGTACCGAATCAACCCCAACCCCACACCCGTACCGAATCAACCCCAACCCTGACACCTGTAACGAAACAACCCCAACCCCACACACGTAACGAATAAAACCCAACCCCTAACACGTACCGAATAAAGCCCAAACCCACAAAAGTACCGAATCAACCCCAACCCCAACACCCATAACGAAACAACCCCAACCAAAACACCCATACCGAATCAACCCCAACCCCACACCCATACCGAATAAACCCCAACCCCACACCCATACCGTATCAACATCAACACCGACACCCGTACCCAATAAACCACAACACCACATCAATACTGAATCAACCTCAACCCCACACCCGTACTGAATCAACCCCAACCCCACACCCATACCGAATAAATCCAAACCCCACACCCATACCAAATCAACCCCAACCCCACACCCGTACCGAATAAACCACAACACCGACACCCGTACCGAATCAACCCCAAACCCACACCCGTACCGTATCAACCCCAACCCCACACCCATACCAAATCATCCCCAACCCCACACCCGTACCGAATCAACCCCAACCCCACACCCGTACCGACTCAACCCCAACCCCAAACCCATACCGAATCAACCCCAACACCACACCCGTAATGAATCAACCCCAACCCCACACCCGTACCGAATCAACCCCAACACCGACACCCGTACCAAATCAACACCAAAACCACACCCATACTGAATCAACCCCAACAACGACACGCGTACCGAATCAACCCCAACACCACACACATATCGAATAAACACCAATCCCACACCCATACCGAATAAACCACAACACCGACACCCGTACCGAATAAACACAAATCCCACACCCATACCGAATAAACCACAACACCAACACCTGTACCGAATAAACACCAATCCTACACCCGTACCGAATCAACCCCAACCCCACACACGTAATGAATAAAACCCAAACCCACACACGTACCAAATAAAGCCCAACCCCACACACGTACCGAATCAACCCCAACCCCGACACCCGTACCGAAACAACCCCAACCCAAACACCCATACCGAATCAACCCCAACCCCACACCCATACCGAATAAACCCCAACCCCACAACCATACCGAATCAACCTCAACCCCGACACCCGTACCGAATCAACCACAACACCACACCCATACCGAATCAACCCCAACCCAACACCCATACTGAATCAACCTCAACCCCACACCCGTACCGAATCAACCCCAACCCCACACCCATAACGAATAAACCCCAACCCCACACCCATACCGAATCAACCCCAAACCCGACACGCGTACCGATTCGACCCCAACCCCACACCCATACCGAATCAACATCAACCCCAACACCCATACCGAATGAACCCCAACCCCAACACCCATACCGAATCAACCGCAAACCCACACCCGTACCGAATCAACCCCAACCCCACACCCATACCGAATCAACCCCAACCCCACACCCATACCGTATCAACTCCAACCCCACTCCCGTACCGAATCAACCCCAGTCCTGACACCCGGACCGAATCAACCCCAAACCCACACCCATACCGAATCAATCCCAACCCCACAGCCATACTGATTAAACCCCAATCCCACACCCGTACCGAATCAACACCAAACTCACACCCGTACCGAATCAAACCCAACCCCACACCCATACCAAATCAACCCCAACCCCACACCCATACCGAATCAACCCCAACCCCACACCATTACCGAATCAACCCCAAACCCACACCCGTACCGAATCAACCCCAACCCCACACCCATACCGAATCAACCCCAACCCCACACCCATACCGAATCAACTCCAACCCCACACCCGTGCTGAATCAACCCCAGCTCTGCCCCCCCTACCGAATCAACCCCAACCCCACACCCATACCAAATCAACCCCAACCCCAAAGCCATACTGATTAAACCCCAATCCCACACACGTACCGAATAAACCCCAAAACCGACACCCGTACCGAATCAACACCAAACCCACACCCGTACCGAATCAAACCCACCCCCACACCCATACCAAATCAACCCCAACCCCACACTCGTACCGAATGAACCCCAACCCTACACCCGTACCGAATCAACCCCAACCCCACACCCGTACCAAATCTACCCCATCCACACACCCATACCAAATCAACCCCACCTCCACACCCGTACCGAATCAACCCCAACCCCACACCCGTACCGAATCAACCCCAACCCCAAACCCGTACCGAATCAACCCCAACACCACACCCGTACCGAATCAACCCCAACACCGACACCCGTACCGAATCAACACCAAAACCACACAAATACTGAATCAACCCCAACAACGACACGCGTACCGAATCAACCCCAACACCACACACATATCGAATAAACACCAATCCCACACCCATATCGAATAAACCACAACACCGACACCCGTACCGAATAAACACCAATCCCACACCCATACCGAATAAACCACAACACCGACACCTGTACCGAATAAACACCAATCCTACACCCGTACCGAATCAACCCCAACCCCACACACGTAACGAATAAAACCCAAACCCACACACGTACCGAATAAAGCCCAAACCCACACACGTACCGAAACAACCCCAACCCAAACACCCATACCGAATCAACCCCAACCCCACACCCATACCGAATAAACCCCAACCCCACAACCATACCGAATCAACCTCAACCCCGACACCCGTACCGAATCAACCCCAACACCACACCCATACCAAATCAACCCCAACCCCACACCCATACCGAATCAACTCCAAACCCACTCCCGTACCGAATCAACCCCAGTCCTGACACCCGGATCGAATCAACCCCAACCCCACACCCATACCGAATCAACCCCAACCCCACACCCATACCGAATCAACTCCAACCCCACACCCGTACTGAATCAACCCCAGCCCTGACACCCGTACCGAATCAACCCCAACCCCACACCCATACCAAATCAACCCCAACCCCACACCCATACCAAATTAACCCCAACCCCACACCCATACCAAATCAACCCCAAACCCACACCCGTACCGAATCAACCCCAACCCCACACCCATACCGAATCAACCCCAACCCCACACCCATACCGAATCAACTCCAACCCCACACCCGTACTAATCAACCCCAGCCCTGACACCCGTACCGAATCAACCCCAACCCCACACCCATACCAAATCAACCCCAACCCCAAAGCCATACTGATTAAACCCCAATCCCACACACGTACCGAATAAACCCCAAAACCGACACCCGTACCGAATCAACACCAAACCCACACCCGTACCGAATCAAACCCAACCCCACACCCATACCAAATCAACCCCAACCCCACACTCGTACCGAATGAACCCCAACCCTACACCCGTACGGAAACAACCCCAACCCCACACCCGTACCAAATCTACCCCATCACCACACCCATACCAAATCAACCCTACCTCCACACCCGTACCGAATCAACCCCAACCCCACACCCATACAGAAACAACCCCAACCCCACACCCATTCTGAATCAACCCCAACCCCACACCAATACTGAATAAACACCAATCACGCACCCGTACCAAATAAACCACAAACCCGACACCCGTACCGAATCAACCCCAACACCACACCCATACCAAATCAACCCCAATCCCACACACGTACCGAATCAACCCCAACCCCACACACGTACTGAATAAACCCCAACCCCACACACGTACCGAATAAAGCACAACCCCACACACGTACCAAATCAACCCCAACCCCGACACCCGTACCGAGACAACCATAACCCAAACACCCATACCGAACCAACCCCAATCCCACACCCATACCGAATAAACCCCAATCCCTCACACATACCCAATCAACCCCAACCCCGACACCCGTACCGAATAAACCACAAAAAAACATCAATACTGAATCAACCTCAACCCCACACCCATACCGAATCAACCCCAACCCCACACCCATAACGAATAAACCCCAACCCCACACCCGTACCGAATCAACCCCAAACCCGACACGCGTACCGATTCGACCCCAACCCCACACCCATACCGAATCAACATCAAACCCAACACCCATACCGAATGAACCCCAACCCCAACACCCATACCGAATCAACCCCAAACCCACACCCGTACCGAATCAACCCCAACCCCACACCCATACCGAATCAACTCCAAACCCACTCCCGTACCGAATCAACCCCAGTCCTGACACCCGGACCGAATCAACCCCAACCCCACACCCATACCGAATCAACCCCAACCCCACAGCCATACTGATTAAACCCCAATCCCACACCCGTACCGAATCAACACCAAACTCACACCCGTACCGAATCAAACCCAACCCCACACCCGTACCAAATCAACCCCAACCCCACACCCGTACCGAATCAACCCCAACCCCACACCATTACCGAATCAACCCCAAACCCACACCCATACCGAATCAACTCCAACCCCACACCCGTGCTGAATCAACCCCAGCTCTGACACCCGTACCGAATCAACCCCAACCCCACACCCATACCAAATCAACCCCAACCCCAAAGCCATACTGATTAAACCCCAATCCCACACACGTACCGAATAAACCCCAAAACCGACACCCGTACCGAATCAACACCAAACCCACACCCGTACCGAATCAAACCCAACCCCACACCCATACCAAATCAACCCCAACCCCACACTCGTACCGAATGAACCCCAACCCTACACCCGTACCGAATCAACCCCAACCCCACACCCGTACCAAATCTACCCCATCCACACACCCATACCAAATCAACCCTACCTCCACACCCGTACCGAATCAACCCCAACCCCACACCCGTACCGAATCAACCCCAACCCCAAACCCGTACCGAATCAACCCCAACACCACACCCGTAATGAATCAACCCCAACACCACACCCGTACCGAATCAACCCCAACACCGACACCCGTACCGAATCAACACCAAAACCACACAAATACTGAATCAACCCCAACAACGACACGCGTACCGAATCAACCCCAACACCACACACATATCGAATAAACACCAATCCCACACCCATACCGAATAAACCACAACACCGACACCCGTACCGAATAAACACCAATCCCACACCCATACCGAATAACCACAACACCGACACCTGTACCGAATAAACACCATCCTACACCCGTACCGAATCAACCCAACCCCACACACGTAACGAATAAAACCCAAACCCACACACGTACCGAATAAACCCCAATCCCACACACGTACCGAAACAACCCCAACCCAAACACCCATACCGAATCAACCCCAACCCACACCCATACCGAATAAACCCCAACCCCACAACCATACCGAATCAACCCTCAACCCGACACCCGTACCGAATCAACCCCAACACCACACCCATACCGAATCAACCCCACCCCACACCCGTACCAAATCAACTCCAAACCCACTCCCGTACCGAATCAACCCCAGTCCTGACACCCGGATCGAATCAACCCCAACCCCACACCCATACCGAATCAACCCCAACCCCACACCCATACCGAATCAACTCCAACCCCACACCCGTACTGAATCAACCCCAGCCCTGACACCCGTACCGAATCAACCCCAACCCCACACCCATACCAAATCAACCCCAACCCCACACCCGTACCGAATCAACCCCAAACCCACACCATTACCAAATCAACCCCAAACCCACTCCCGTACCGAATCAACCCCAACCCCACACCCATACCGAATCAACCCCAACCCCACACCCATACCGAATCAACTCCAACCCCACACCCGTACTGAATCAACCCCAGCCCTGACACCCGTACCGAATCAACCCCAACCCCACACCCATACCAAATCAACCCCAACCCCAAAGCCATACTGATTAAACCCCAATCCCACACACGTACCGAATAAACCCCAAAACCGACACCCGTACCGCATCAACCCCAACACCACACCCATACCAAATCAACCCCAACCCCGCCACCCGTACCGAATCAACCCCAACACCACACCCATACCAAATCAACCCCAATCCCACACACGTACCGAATCAACTCCAACCCCACACACGTACCGAATAAACCCCAACCCCACACACGTACCGAATAAAGCCCAACCCCACACACGTACCGAATCAACCCCAACCCCGACACCTGTACCGAGACAACCATAACCCAAACACCCATACCGAAACAACCCCAATCCCACACACATACCGAATAAACCCCAACCCCACACATATACCGAATCAACCCCAACCCCGACACCCGTACCGAATAAACCACAAAAAAACATCAATACTGAATCAACCTCAACCCCACACCCGTACCGAATCAACCCCAACCCCACACCCATAACGAATCAACCCCAACCCCGACACCCGTACCGAATAAACCACAAAAAAACATCAATACTGAATCAACCTCAACCCCACACCCGTACCGAATCTACCCCAACCCCACACCCATAACGAATAAACCCCAACCCCACACCCATACCGAATCAACCCCAAACCCGACACGCGTACCGATTCGACCCCAACCCCACACCCATACCGAATCAACATCAACCCCAACACCCATACCGAATGAACCCCAACCCCAACACCCATACCGAATCAACCACAAACCCACACCCGTACCGAATCAACCCCAACCCCACACCCATACCGAATCAACCCCAACCCCACACCCATACCGTATCAACTCCAACCCCACTCCCGTACCGAATCAACCCCAGTCCTGACACCCGGACCGAATCAACCCCAACCCCACACCCATACCGAATCAATCCCAACCCCACAGCCATACTGATTAAACCCCAATCCCACACCCGTACCGAATCAACACCAAACTCACACCCGTACCGAATCAAACCCAACCCCACACCCATACCGTATCAACCTCAACACCGACTCCCGTACCCAATAAACCACAACACCGACACCTGTACCGAATAAACACCAATCCTACACCCGTACCGAATCAACTCCAACCCCACACCCGTACTGAATCAACCCCAGCCCTGACACCCGTACCGAATCAACCCCAACCCCACACCCATACCAAATCAACCCCAACCCCACAGCCATACTGATTAAACCCCAATCCCACACACGTACCGAATAAACCCCAAAACCGACACCCGTACCGAATCAACACCAAACCCACACCCGTACCGAATCAAACCCAACCCCACACCCATACCAAATCAACCCCAACCCCACACTCGTACCGAATGAACCCCAACCCTACACACGTACCGAATCAACCCCAACCCCACACCCGTACCGAATCTACCCCATCCCCACACCCATACCAAATCAACCCTACCTCCACACCCGTACCGAATCAACCCCAACCCCACACCCGTACAGAATCAATCCCAACACCACACCCATTCCGAATCAACCCCAACCCCACACCTGTACCGAATCAACCCCTACCCCACACCCGTAGCAAAACAAAAAAACCGCGACACCCGTACCGAATCAAACCCAACCCCAACACCCGTACCGGATCAACCCCAACACCACACCCCACAATCGTACCGAATGAACCCCAACCCTACTCCCGTACCGAATCAACCCCAACACCACACCTGTACCGAATCAACCCCAACCCCACACCCGTACCGAATCAACCCCAACCCTGACACCCGTACCGAAACAACCCCAACCCCAAACACCTAACGAATAAAACCCAACCCTACACACGTACCGAATAAAGCCCAAACCCACAAAAGTACCGAATCAACCCCAACCCCAACACCCATACCGAAACAACCCCAACCCAAACACCCATACCGAATCAACCCCAACCCCACACCCGTACCGAATAAACCCCAACCCCACACCCATACCATATCAAACTCAACACCGACACCCATACCGAATAAACCACAACACCACATCAATACTGAATCTACCTCAACCCCACACCCGTACTGAATCAACCCCAACCCCACACCCATACCGAATCAATACCAAACCCACACCGTACCGAATCAACCCCAACCCCACACCCATACCGAATCAACCCCAACCCCGCCACCCGTACCGAATCAACCCCAACACCACACCCATACCAAATCAACCCCAATCCCACACACGTACCGAATCAACTCCAACCCCACACACGTACCGAATAAACCCCAACCCCACACACGTACCGAATAAAGCCCAACCCCACACACGTACCGAATCAACCCCAACCCCGACACCCGTACCGAGACAACCATAACCCAAACACCCATACCGAACCAACCCCAATCCCACACACATACCGAATCAACCCCAACCCCGACACCCGTACCGAATAAACCACAAAAAAACATCAATACTGAATCAACCTCAACCCCACACCCGTACCGAATCAACGCCAAACCCGACACGCGTACCGATTCGACCCCAACCCCACACCCATACCGAATCAACATCAACCCCAACACCCATACCGAATGAACCCCAACCCCAACACCCATACCGAATCAACCCCAAACCCACACCCGTACCGAATCAACCCCAACCCCACACCCATACCGAATCAACCCCAACCCCACACCCATACCGTATCAACTCCAACCCCACTCCTGTACCGAATCAACCCCAGTCCTGACACCCAGACCGAATCAACCCCAACCCCACACCCATACCGAATCAATCCCAACCCCACAGCCATACTGATTAAACCCCAATCCCACACCCGTACCGAATCAACACCAAACTCACACCCGTACTGAATCAAATCCAACCCCACACCCATACCAAATCAACCCCAACCCCACACCCATACCGAATCAACCCCAACCCCACACCATTACCGAATCAACCCCAAACCCACACCCGTACCGAATAAACCCCAACCCCACACCCATACCGAATCAACCCCAACCCCACACCCATACCGAATCAAGTCCAACCCCACACCCGTGCTGAATCAACCCCAGCTCTGACACCCGTACCGAATCAACCCCAAACCCACACCCATACTGAATCAACTCCAACCCCACAGCCATACTGATTAAACCCCAATCCCACACACGTACCGAATAAACCCCAAAACCGACACCCGTACCGAATCAACACCAAACCCACACCCGTACCGAATCAAACACAACCCCACACCCATACCAAATCAACCCCAACCCCACACTCGTACCGAATGAACCCCAACCCTACACCCGTACGGAATCAACCCCAACCACACACCCGTACCAAATCTACCCCATCCCCACACCCATACCAAATCAACCCTACCTCCACACCCGTACCGAATCAACCCCAACCCCACACCCGTACAGAAACAACCCCAACCCCACACCCATTCCGAATCAACCCCAAACCCACACCCGTACCGAATCAACCCCAACCCCACACCCATACCGAATCAACCCCAACCCCACACCCATACCGAATCAACTCCAACCCCACACCCGTGCTGAATCAACCCCAGCTCTGACACCCGTACCGAATCAACCCCAAACCCACACCCATACTGAATCAACTCCAACCCCACAGCCATACTGATTAAACCCCAATCCCACACACGTACCGAATAAACCCCAAAACCGACACCCGTACCGAATCAACACCAAACCCACACCCGTACCGAATCAAACCCAACCCCACACCCATACCAAATCAACCCCAACCCCACACTCGTACCGAATGAACCCCAACCCTACACCCGTACCGAATCAACCCCAACCCCACACCCGTACCGAAACAACCCCAACCCCACACCCGTACCGAATCAACCCCAACCCCACACCCGTACCGAATAAACCCAACCCCACACCCGTACCGAATCAAACCGAACACTGACACCCGTACCGAATCAACCAAAACCCCACACCCATACCGAATCAACTCCAACCCTGACACCCATTCCGAATCAACCCAAACCCCACACCCGTACCAAATCAATCCCAAATCCACACCCGTACCGAATCAACCCCAACCCCACACCCATACCGAATCAACTACAACCCCGACACCCGTACCAAATCAACCCCAGCACCACACCCATACCGAATAAACCCCAATCCCACACCCATACCGAATATACCACAACCCCGACACCCGTACCGAATAAACCCCAATCCCACACACGTACCGAATCAACCCCAACCCCACACACGTACCGAATAAACCCCAACCCCACACACGTACCGAATAAAGCCCAACCCCACACACGTACCGAATCAACCCCAACCCCGACCCCGTACCGAGACAACCATAACCCAAACACCCATACCGAACCAACCCCAATCCCACACACATACCGAATCAACCCCAACCCCGACACCCGTACCGAATCAACCCCAACACCACACCAATACTGAATAAACCCCAATCACGCACCCGTACCGAATAAACCACAAACCCGACACCCGTACCGCATCAACCCCAACACCACACCCATACCAAATCAACCCCAATCCCACACACGTACCGAATCAACCCCAACCCCACACACGTACCGAATAACTTCAACCCCACACACGTACCGAATAAAGCCCAACCCCACACACGTACCGAATCAACCCCAACCCCGACCCCGTACCGAGACAACCCCAACCCAAACACCATACCGAACCAACCCCAAACCCACACACATACCGAATAAACCCCAACCCCACACCCATACCGAATCAACCCCAACCCCGACACCCGTACCGAATAAACCACAAAAAAACATCAATACTGAATCAACCTCAACACCACACCCGTACCGAATCAACCCCAACCCCACACCCATAACGAATCAACCCCAACCCCGACACCCGTACCGAATAAACCACAAAAAAACATCAATACTGAATCAACCTCAACCCCACACCCGTACCGTATCAACCCCAACCCCACACCCATAACGAATAAACCCCAACCCCACACCCTTAACGAATAAACCCCAATCCCACACCTGTACCGAATCAACCCCAACCCCACACCCGTACCGAATCAACATCAACCCCAACACCCATACCGAATGAACCCCAACCCCAACACCCATACCGAATCAACCGCAAACCCACACCCGTACCGAATCAACCCCAACCCCACACCCATACCGAATCAACCCCAACCCCACACCCATACCGTATCAACTCCAACCCCACTCCCGTACCGAATCAACCCCAGTCCTGACACCCGGACCGAATCAACCCCAAACCCACACCCATACCGAAACAACCCCAACCCCACACCCATACCGAATCAACCCCAACCCCGACACCCGTACCGAATCAACACCAAACCCACACCGTACCGAATCAAACCCAACCCCACACCCATACCAAATCAACCCCAACCCCACACCCATACCGAATCAACCCCAACCCCACACCATTACCGAATCAACCCCAAACCCACACCCGTACCGAATCAACCCCAACCCCACACCCATACCGAATCAACCCCAACCCCACACCCATACCGAATCAACTCCAACCCCACACCCGTGCTGAATCAACCCCAGCTCTGCCCCCCCTACCGAATCAACCCCAACCCCACACCCATACCAAATCAACCCCAACCCCAAAGCCATACTGATTAAACCCCAATCCCACAAACGTACCGAATAAACCCCAAAACCGACACCCGTACCGAATCAACACCAAACCCACACCCGTAGCGAATCAAACCCACCCCCACACCCATACCAAATCAACCCCAACCCCACACTCGTACCGAATGAACCCCAACCCTACACCCGTACCGAATCAACCCCAACCCCACACCCGTACCAAATCTACCCCATCCACACACCCATACCAAATCAACCCCACCTCCACACCCGTACCGAATCAACCCCAACCCCACACCCGTACCGAATCAACCCCAACCCCAAACCCGTACCGAATCAACCCCAACACCACACCCGTACCGAATCAACCCCAACACCGACACCCGTAAAGAATCAACACCAAAACCACACAAATACTGAATCAACCCCAACAACGACACGCGTACCGAATCAACCCCAACACCACACACATATCGAATAAACACCAATCCCACACCCATACCGAATAAACCACAACACCGACACCCGTACCGAATAAACACCAATCCCACACCCATACCGAATAAACCACAACACCGACACCTGTACCGAATAAACACCAATCCTACACCCGTACCGAATCAACCCCAACCCCACACACGTAACGAATAAAACCCAAACCCACACACGTACCGAATAAAGCCCAAACCCACACACGTACCGAAACAACCCCAACCCAAACACCCATACCGAATCAACCCCAACCCCACACCCATACCGAATAAACCCCAACCCCACAACCATACCGAATCAACCTCAACCCCGACACCCGTACCGAATCAACCCCAACACCACACCCATACCAAATCAACCCCAACCCCACACCCGTACCGAATCAACCCCAACCCCACACCCGTACCGAATCAACCCCAACACCACACCCATACCGAATCAACTCCAAACCCACTCCCGTACCGAATCAACCCCAGTCCTGACACCCGGATCGAATCAACCCCAACCCCACACCCATACCGAATCAACCCCAACCCCACACCCATACCGAATCAACTCCAACCCCACACCCGTACTGAATCAACCCCAGCCCTGACACCCGTACCGAATCAACCCCAACCCCACACCCATACCAAATCAACCCCAACCCCACACCCATACCGAATCAACCCCAACCCCACACCATTACCAAATCAACCCCAAACCCACACCCGTACCGAATCAACCCCAACCCCACAACCATACCGAATCAACCCCAACCCCACACCCATACCGAATCAACTCCAACCCCACACCCGTACTGAATCAACCCCAGCCCTGACACCCGTACCGAATCAACCCCAACCCCACACCCATACCAAATCAACCCCAACCCCAAAGCCATACTGATTAAACCCCAATCCCACACACGTACCGAATAAACCCCAAAACCGACACCCGTACCGAATCAACACCAAACCCACACCCGTACCGAATCAAACCCAACCCCACACCCATACCAAATCAACCCCAACCCCACACTCGTACCGAATGAACCCCAACCCTACACCCGTACGGAAACAACCCCAACCCCACACCCGTACCAAATCTACCCCATCACCACACCCATACCAAATCAACCCTACCTCCACACCCGTACCGAATCAACCCCAACCCCACACCCATACAGAAACAACCCCAACCCCACACCCATTCCGAATCAACCCCAACCCCACACCAATACTGAATAAACACCAATCACGCACCCGTACCAAATAAACCACAAACCCGACACCCGTACCGAATCAACCCCAACACCACACCCATACCAAATCAACCCCAAACCCACACACGTACCGAATCAACCCCAACCCCACACACGTACTGAATAAACCCCAACCCCACACACGTACACGAATAAAGCACAGACCCCACACACGTACCAAAATCAACCCCAACCCAGACACCGTACCGAGACAACCATACCCAAACACCCATACCGAACCAACCCCAAACTCCCACCACCCATACCGAATAAACCCCAATCCCTCACAGCATACCCAAATCAACCCCAACCCCCGACACCCGGACCGAATAAACCACAAAAAAACATCATACTGAATCAACTCCAACCCCCACACCCATACCGAATCAACCCCACCCCCACACCCATAACGAATAACCCCTAACCCCACAGCCATACTGAATCAACCCCAAACCCGACATGCGTACCGAATCGACACCAACCCCACACCCATACCGAATCAACATCAACCCCAACAACCAAACCGAATGAACCCCAACCCCAACACCCATACCGAATCAACCCCAACCCACACCCGTACCAAATGAACCCCAACCCCACAGCCATACCGAATAAACCCAAACCCACACCCGTACCGAATCAAACCCAACCCTGACACCCGTACCGAATCAACCCCAACCCTGACACCCATACCGAATCAACCCCAACCCCACAGCCATACTGATTAAACCCCAATCCCACACCCGTACCGAATCAACCCAAACCCCAACACCCGTACCAAATAAAACCCAACCCCACACCCGTACCAAATAAACCCCAACCCCACACCCGTACCGAATCAACCCCAACCCCACACCATTACCGAATCAACCCCAAACCCACACCCATACCGAATCAACCCCAACCCCACACCCGTGCCGAATCAACCCCAGCTCTGACACCCGTACCGAATCAACCCCCAACCCCACACCCATACCAAATCAACCCCAACCCCAAAGCCATACTGATTAAACCCCAATCCCACACACGTACCGAATAAACCCCAAAACCGACACCCGTACCGAATCAACACCAAACCCACACCCGTACCGAATCAAACCCAACCCACACCCATACCAAATCAACCCCAAACCCACACTCGTACCGAATCAACCCCAACCCTACACCCGTACCGAATCAACCCCAACCCCACACCCGTACCAGAATCTACCCCATCCACACACCCATACCAAATCAACCCTACCTCCACACCCGTACCGAATCAACCCCAACCCCACACCCGTACCGAATCAACCCCAACACCACACCCGTACCGAATCAACCCCAACACCACACCCGTACCGAATCAACCCCAACACCACACCCGTACCGAATCAACCCCAACACCGACACCCGTACCGAATCAACACCAAACCCACACCCATACCGAATCAACCCCAACACCACACCCGTACCGAATCAACCCCAACCACGACACCCTTACCGAATAAACACCAACCCCGACACCCGTACCGAATAAACCACAACACCGACACCCGTACCGAATAAACGCCAACCCCACACCCATACCGAATAAACCACAACCCCGACACCTGTACCGAATAAACACCAACCCCACACCCGTACCGAATCAACCCCAACCCCACACACGTAACGAATAAAACCCAAACCCACACACGTAGCGAATAAAGCCCAAACCCACACACGTACCGAAGCAACCCCAACCCAAACACCCATACCGAATCAACCCCAACCCCACACCCATACCGAATAAACCCCAACCCCACAACCATACCGAATCAACCTCAACCCCGACACCCGTACCGAATCAACCCCAACACCACACCCATACCGAATCAACCCCAACCCCACACCCGTACCAAATCAACTCCAAACCCACTCCCGTACCGAATCAACCCCAGTCCTGACACCCGGATCGAATCAACCCCAACCCCACACCCATACCGAATCAACCCCAACCCCACACCCATACCGAATCAACTCCAACCCCACACCCGTACTGAATCAACCCCAGCCCTGACACCCGTACCGAATCAACCCCAACCCCACACCCATACCAAATCAACCCCAACCCCACACCCGTACCGAATCAACCCCAAACCCACACCATTACCAAATCAACCCCAAACCCACACCCGTACCGAATCAACCCCAACCCCACACCCATACCGAATCAACCCCAACCCCACACCCATACCGAATCAACTCCAACCCCACACCCGTACTGAATCAACCCCAGCCCTGACACCCGTACCGAATCAACCCCAACCCCACACCCATACCAAATCAACCCCAACCCCAAAGCCATACTGATTAAACCCCAATCCCACACACGTACCGAATAAACCCCAAAACCGACACCCGTACCGAATCAACACCAAACCCACACCCGTACCGAATCAAACCAAACCCCACACCCATACCAAATCAACCCCAACCCCACACTCGTACCGAATGAACCCCAACCCTACACCCGTACGGAATCAACCCCAACCCCACACCCGTACCAAATCTACCCCATCACCACACCCATACCAAATCAACCCTACCTCCACACCCGTACCGAATCAACCCCAACCCCACACCCATACCGAATCAACTCCAACCCCACACCCGTACTGAATCAACCCCAGCCCTGACACCCGTACCGAATCAACCCCAACCCCACACCCATACCAAATCAACCCCAACCCCACACCCGTACCGAATCAACCCCAACCCCACACCATTACCAAATCAACCCCAAACCCACACCCGTACCGAATCAACCCCAACCCCACACCATTACCAAATCAACCCCAAACCCACACCCGTACCGAATCAACCCCAACCCCACACCCATACCGAATCAACTCCAACCCCACACCCGTACTGAATCAACCCCAGCCCTGACACCCGTACCGAATCAACCCCAACCCCACACCCATACCAAATCAACCCCAACCCCAAAGCCATACTGATTAAACCCCAATCCCACACACGTACCGAATAAACCCCAAAACCGACACCCGTACCGAATCAACACCAAACCCACACCCGTACCGAATCAAACCCAACCCCACACCCATACCAAATCAACCCCAACCCCACACTCGTACCGAATGAACCCCAACCCTACACACGTACCGAATCAACCCCAACCCCACACCCGTACAGAAACAACCCCAACCCCACACCCATTCCGAATCAACCCCAACCCCACACCAATACTGAATAAACACCAATCACGCACCCGTACCAAATAAACCACAAACCCGACACCCGTACCGAATCAACCCCAACACCACACCCATACCAAATCAACCCCAATCCCACACACGTACCGAATCAACCCCAACCCCACACACGTACTGAATAAACCCCAACCCCACACACGTACCGAATAAAGCACAACCCCACACACGTACCAAATCAACCCCAACCCCGACACCCGTACCGAGACAACCATAACCCAAACACCCATACCGAACCAACCCCAATCCCACACCCATACCGAATAAACTCCAATCCCTCACACATACCCAATCAACCCCAACCCCGACACCCGTACCGAATAAACCACAAAAAAACATCAATACTGAATCAACCTCAACCCCACACCCATACCGAATCAACCCCAACCCCACACCCATAACGAATAAACCCCAACCCCACACCCATACCGAATCAACCCCAAACCCGACACGCATACCGATTCGACCCCAACCCCACACCCATACCGAATCAACATCAACCCCAACACCCATACCGAATGAACCCCAACCCCAACACCCATACCGAATCAACCCCAAACCCACACCCGTACCGAATCAACCCCAACCCCACACCCATACCGAATCAACTCCAAACCCACTCCCGTACCGAATCAACCCCAGTCCTGACACCCGGACCGAATCAACCCCAACCCCACACCCATACCGAATCAACCCCAACCCCACAGCCATACTGATTAAACCCCAATCCCACACCCGTACCGAATCAACACCAAACTCACACCCGTACCGAATCAAACCCAACCCCACACCCGTACCAAATCAACCCCAACCCCACACCCGTACCGAATCAACCCCAACCCCACACCATTACCGAATCAACCCCAAACCCACACCCGTACCGAATCAACCCCAACCCCACACCCATACCGAATCAACCCCAACCCCACACCCATACCGAATCAACCCCAACCCCACACCCGTACCGAATCAACCCCAACCCCACACCATTACCGAATCAACCCCAAACCCACACCCGTACCGAATCAACCCCAACCCCACACCCATACCGAATCAACCCCAACCCCACACCCATACCGAATCAACTCCAACCCCACACCCGTACTGAATCAACCCCAGCCCTGACACCCGTACCGAATCAACTCCAACCCCACACCCGTACCAAATCAACCCCAGCCCTGACACCCGTACCGAATCAACCCCAACCCCACACCCGTACCGAATCAACCCCAGCCCTGACACCCATACCAAATCAACCCCAACCCCACAGCCATACTGATTAAAACCCAATCCCACACACGTACCGAATAAACCCCAACACCGACACCCGTACCGAATCAACACCAAACCCACACCCGTACCGAATCAAACCCAACCCCACACCCATACCAAATCAACCCCAACCCCACACTCGTACCGAATGAACCCCAACCCTACACCCGTACCGAATCAACCCCAACCCCACACCCGTACCAAATCTACCCCATCCCCACACCCATACCAAATCAACCCCACCTCCACACCCGTACCGAATCAACCCCAACCCCACACCCATACAGAATCAACCCCAACCCCACACCCATTCCGAATCAACCCCAACTCCACACCAATACCGAATCAACCCCAACCCCAACACCCGTACCGGATCAACCCCAACACCACACCCCACAATCGTACCGAATGAACCCCAACCCTACACCCGTACCGAATCAACCCCAAAACCACACCCGTACCGAATCAACCCCAACCCCACACCCGTACCGAAACAACCCCAACCCTGACACCCGTACCGAAACAACCCCAACCCCACACACGTAACGAATAAAACCCAACCCCACACACGTACCGAATAAAGCCCAAACCCACACCCGTACCGAATCAACCCCAACCCCAACACCCATAACGAATCAACCCCAACCCCACACCCGTACCGAATAAACCCCAACCCCACACCCATACCGTATCAACCTCAACACCGACACCCGTACCCAATAAACCACAACACCGACACCTGTACCGAATAAACACCAATCCTACACCCGTACCAAATCAACCCCAACCCCACACCCGTACCGAATCAACCCCAGCCCTGACACCCGTACCGAATCAACCCCAAACCCACACCCATACCAAATCAACCCCAACCCCACAGCCATACTGATTAAACCCCAATCCCACACACGTACCGAATAAACCCCAAAACCGACACCCGTACCGAATCAACACCAAACCCACACCCGTACCGAATCAAACCCAACCCCACACCCATACCAAATCAACCCCAACCCCACACTCGTACCGAATGAACCCCAACCCTACACACGTACCGAATCAACCCCAACCCCACACCCGTACCGAATCTACCCCATCCCCACACCCATACCAAATCAACCCTACCTCCACACCCGTACCGAATCAACCCCAACCCCACACCCGTACAGAATCAACCCCAACACCACACCCATTCCGAATCAACCCCAACCCCACACCTGTACCGAATCAACCCCTACCCCACACCCGTAGCAAAACAAAAAAACCGCGACACCCGTACCAAATCAACCCCAACCCCAACACCCGTACCGGATCAACCCCAACACCACACCCCACAATCGTACCGAATGAATCCCAACCCTACACCCGTACCGAATCAACCCCAACACCACACCCGTACCGAATCAACCCCAACCCCACACCCGTACCGAATCAACCCCAACCCCACACCCGTACCGAATCAACCCCAACAACACACCTGTACCGAATCAACCCCAACCCCACACCCGTACCGAATCAACCCCAACCCTGACACCCGTACCGAAACAACCCCAACCCCAAACACCTAACGAATAAAACCCAACCCTACACACGTACCGAATAAAGCCCAAACCCACAAAAGTACCGAATCAACCCCAACCCCAACACCCATACCGAAACAACCCCAACCCAAACACCCATACCGAATCAACCCCAACCCCACACCCGTACCGAATAAACCCCAACCCCACACCCATACCGTATCAACCTCAACACCGACACCCGTACCGAATAAACCACAACACCACATCAATACTGACTCAACCTCAACCCCACACCCGTACTGAATCAACCCCAACCCCACACCCATACCGAATCAATACCAAACCCACACCGTACCGAATCAACCCCAACACCACACCCATACCGAATCAACCCCAACCCCGCCACCCGTACCGAATCAACCCCAACACCACACCCATACCAAATCAACCCCAATCCCACACACGTACCGAATCAACCCCAAACCCACACCCGTACCGAATCAACCCCAACCCCACACCCATACCGAATCAACCCCAACCCCACACCCATACCGTATCAACTCCAACCCCACTCCCGTACCGAATCAACCCCAACCCCACACCCATACCGAATCAACTCCAACCCCACACCCATACTGAATCAACTCCAACCCCACAGCCATACTGATTAAACCCCAATCCCACACACGTACCGAATAAACTCCAAAACCGACACCCGTACCGAATCAACCCCAACCCCACACTTGTACCGAATGAACCCCAACCCTACACCCGTACCGAATCAACCCCAACCCCACACCCGTACCGAAACAACCCCAACCCCACACCCGTACCGAAACAACCCCAACCCCACACCCGTACCGAATCAACCCCAACCCCACACCCGTACCGAAACAACCCCAACCCCACACCCGTACCGAATCAACCCCAACCCCACACCCGTACCGAATCAAACCGAACACTGACACCCGTACCGAATCAACCAAAACCCCACACCCATACCGAATCAACTCCAACCCTGACACCCATTCCGAATCAACCCAAACCCCACACCCGTACCAAATCAATCCCAAATCCACACCCGTACCGAATCAACCCCAACCCCACACCCATACCGAATCAACTACAACCCCGACACCCGTACCAAATCAACCCCAGCACCACACCCATACCGAATAAACCCCAATCCCACACCCATACCGAATATACCACAACCCCGACACCCGTACCGAATAAACCCCAATCCCACACACGTACCGAATCAACCCCAACCCCACACACGTACCGAATAAACCCCAACCCCACACACGTACCGAATAAAGCCCAACCCCACACACGTACCGAATCAACCCCAACCCCGACACCTGTACCGAGACAACCATAACCCAAACACCCATTCCGAACCAACCCCAATCCCACACACATACCGAATCAACCCCAACCCCGACACCCGTACCGAATCAACCCCAACACCACACCAATACTGAATAAACCCCAATCACGCACCCGTACCGAATAAACCACAAACCCGACACCCGTACTGCATCAACCCCAACACCACACCCATACCAAATCAACCCCAATACCACACACGTACCGAATCAACCCCAACCCCACACACGTACCGAATAAACCCCAACCCCACACACGTACCGAATAAAGCCCAACCCCACACACGTACCGAATCAACCCCAACCCCGACACCTGTACCGAGACAACCATAACCCAAACACCCATACCGAACCAACCCCAATCCCACACACATACCGAATCAATCCCAACCCCGACACCCGTACCGAATAAACCACAAAAAAACATCAATACTGAATCAACCTCAACCCCACACCCGTACCGAATCAACCCCAACCCCACACCCATAACGAATAAACCCCAACCCCACACCCATACCGAATCAACACCAAACCCGACACGCGTACCGATTCGACCCCAACCCCACACCCATACCGAATCAACATCAACACCAACACCCATACCGAATGAACCCCAACCCCAACACCCATACCGAATCAACCCCAAACCCAAACCCGTACCGAATCAACCCCAACCCCACACCCATACCGAATCAACTCCAACCCCACACCCGTACTGAATCAACCCCAGCCCTGTCACCCGTACCGAATCAACCCCAAACCCACACCCATACCAAATCAACCCCAACCCCACAGCCATACTGATTAAACCCCAATCCCACACACGTACCGAATAAACCCCAAAACCGACACCCGTACCGAATCAACACCAAACCCACACCCGTACCGAATCAAACCCAACCCCACACCCGTACCAAATCAACCCCAACCCCACACTCGTACCAAATCTACCCCATCCCCACACCCATACCGAATCAACCCCAACCCCACACCCGTACAGAAACAACCCCAACCCCACACCCATTCCGAATCAACCCCAACCCCACACCTGTACCGAATCAACCCCAACCCCACACCCGTAACAAAACAAAAAAACCCCGACACCCGTACCGAATCAACCCCAACCCAACACCCGTACAGAAACAACCCCAACCCCACACCCATTCCGAATCAACCCCAACCCCACACCTGTACCGAATCAACCCCAACCCCACACCCGTAGCAAAACAAAAAAACCCCGACACCCGTACCGAATCAACTCCAACCCCACACCCGTACCGGATCAACCCCAACACCACACCCCACAATCGTACCGAATGAACCCCAACCCTACACCCGTACCTAATCAACCCTACCTCCACACCCGTACCGAATCAACCCCAACCCCACACCCGTACAGAAACAACCCCAACCCCACACCCATTCCGAATCAAACCCAACCCCACACCTGTACCGAATCAACCCCAACCCCAACACCCGTACCGGATCAACCCCAACACCACACCCCGCAATCGTACCGAATGAACCCCAACCCTACACCCGTACCGAATCAACCCCAAAACCACACCCGTACCGAATCAACCCCAACCCCACACCCGTACTGAAACAACCCCAACCCTGACACCCGTACCGAAACAACCCCAACCCCACACACGTAACGAATAAAACCCAACCCCACACACGTACCGAATAAAGCCCAAACCCACAAAAGTACCGAATCAACCCCAACCCCAACACCCATAACGAATCAACCCCAACCCCACACCCGTACCGAATAAACCCCAACCCCACACCCATACCGTATCAACCTCAACACCGACACCCGTACCCAATAAACCACAACACCGACACCTGTACCGAATAAACACCAATCCTACACCCGTACCGAATCAACTCCAACCCCACACCCGTACTGAATCAACCCCAGCCCTGACACCCGTACCGAATCAACCCCAACCCCACACCCATACCAAATCAACCCCAACCCCACAGCCATACTGATTAAACCCCAATCCCACACACGTACCGAATAAACCCCAAAACCGACACCCGTACCGAATCAACACCAAACCCACACCCGTACCGAATCAAACCCAACCCCACACCCATACCAAATCAACCCCAACCCCACACTCGTACCGAATGAACCCCAACCCTACACACGTACCGAATCAACCCCAACCCCACACCCGTACAGAAACAACCCCAACCCCACACCCATTCCGAATCAACCCCAACCCCACACCAATACTGAATAAACACCAATCACGCACCCGTACCAAATAAACCACAAACCCGACACCCGTACCGAATCAACCCCAACACCACACCCATACCAAATCAACCCCAATCCCACACACGTACCGAATCAACCCCAACCCCACACCCGTACCAAATAAACCCCAACCCCACACACGTACCGAATAAAGCACTACCCCGACACCCGTACCAAATCAACCCCAACCCCGACACCCGTACCGAGACAACCATAACCCAAACACCCATACCGAACCAACCCCAATCCCACACCCATACCGAATAAACCCCAATCCCACACACATACCCAATCAACCCCAACCCCGACACCCGTACCGAATAAACCACAAAAAAACATCAATACTGAATCAACCTCAACCCCACACCCATACCGAATCAACCCCAACCCCACACCCATAACGAATAAACCCCAACCCCACACCCATACCGAATCAACCCCAAACCCGACACGCATACCGATTCGACCCCAACCCCACACCCATACCGAATCAACATCAACCCCAACACCCATACCGAATGAACCCCAACCCCAACACCCATACCGAATCAACCCCAAACCCACACCCGTACCGAATCAACCCCAACCCCACACCCATACCGAATCAACTCCAACCCCACTCCCGTACCGAATCAACCCCAGTCCTGACACCCGGACCGAATCAACCCCAACCCCACACCCATACCGAATCAACCCCAACCCCACAGCCATACTGATTAAACCCCAATCCCACACCCGTACCGAATCAACACCAAACTCACACCCGTACCGAATCAAACCCAACCCCACACCCGTACCAAATCAACCCCAACCCCACACCCGTACCGAATCAACCCCAACCCCACACCATTACCGAATCAACCCCAAACCCACACCCGTACCGAATCAACCCCAACCCCACACCCATACCGAATCAACCCCAACCCCACACCCATACCGAATCAACTCCAACCCCACACCCGTACCGAATCAACCCCAACCCCACACCATTACCGAATCAACCCCAAACCCACACCCGTACCGAATCAACCCCAACCCCACACCCATACCGAATCAACCCCAACCCCACACCCATACCGAATCAACTCCAACCCCACACCCGTACTGAATCAACCCCAGCCCTGACACCCGTACCGAATCAACTCCAACCCCACACCCGTACTGAATCAACCCCAGCCCTGACACCCGTACCGAATCAACCCCAACCCCACACCCGTACTGAATCAACCCCAGCCCTGACACCCATACCAAATCAACCCCAACCCCACAGCCATACTGATTAAAACCCAATCCCACACACGTACCGAATAAACCCCAAAACCGACACCCGTACCGAATCAACACCAAACCCACACCTGTACCGAATCAAACCCAACCCCACACCCATACCAAATCAACCCCAACCCCACACTCGTACCGAATGAACCCCAACCCTACACCCGTACCGAATCAACCCGAACCCCACGCCCGTACCAAATCTACCCCATCCCCACACCCATACCAAATCAACCCTACCTCCACACCCGTACCGAATCAACCCCAACCCCACACCCATACAGAAACAACCCCAACCCCACACCCATTCCGAATCAAACCCAACCCCACACCTGTACCGAATCAACCCCAACCCCAACACCCGTACCGGATCAACCCCAACACCACACCCCACAATCGTACCGAATGAACCCCAACCCTACACCCGTACCGAATCAACCCCAAAACCACACCCGTACCGAATCAACCCCAACCCCACACCCGTACCGAAACAACCCCAACCCTGACACCCGTACCGAAACAACCCCAACCCCACACACGTAACGAATAAAACCCAACCCCACACACGTACCGAATAAAGCCCAAACCCACAAAAGTACCGAATCAACCCCAACCCCAACACCCATAACGAATCAACCCCAACCCCACACCCGTACCGAATAAACCCCAACCCCACACCCATACCGTATCAACCTCAACACCGACACCCGTACCCAATAAACCACAACACCGACACCTGTACCGAATAAACACCAATCCTACACCCGTACCAAATCAACCCCAACCCCACACCCGTACCGAATCAACCCCAGCCCTGACACCCGTACCGAATCAACCCCAACCCCACACCCATACCAAATCAACCCCAACCCCACAGCCATACTGATTAAACCCCAATCCCACACACGTACCGAATAAACCCCAAAACCGACACCCGTACCGAATCAACACCAAACCCACACCCGTACCGAATCAAACCCAACCCCACACCCATACCAAATCAACCCCAACCCCACACTCGTACCGAATGAACCCCAACCCTACACCCGTACCGAATCAACCCCAACCCCACACCCGTACCGAATCTACCCCATCCCCACACCCATACCAAATCAACCCCACCTCCACACCCGTACCGAATCAACCCCAACCCCACACCCGTACAGAATCAACCCCAACCCCACACCCATTCCGAATCAACCCCAACCCCACACCTGTACCGAATCAACGCCAACCCCACACCCGTAGCAAAACAAAAAAACCCCGACACCCGTACCGAATCAACCCCAACCCCAACACCCGTACCGGATCAACCCCAACACCACACCCCACAATCGTACCGAATGAACCCCAACCCTACACCCGTACCGAATCAACCCCAACACCACACCCGTACCGAATCAACCCCAACCCCACACCCGTACCGAATCAACCCCAACCCCACACCCGTACCGAATCAACCCCAACCCCACACCTGTACCGAATCAACCCCAACCCCACACCCGTACCGAATCAACCCCAACCCTGACACCCGTACCGAAACAACCCCAACCCCAAACACCTAACGAATAAAACCCAACCCTACACACGTACCGAATAAAGCCCAAACCCACAAAAGTACCGAATCAACCCCAACCCCAACACCCATACCGAAACAACCCCAACCCAAACACCCATACCGAATCAACCCCAACCCCACACCCGTACCGAATAAACCCCAACCCCACACCCATACCGTATCAACCTCAACACCGACACCCGTACCGAATAAACCACAACACCACATCAATACTGAATCAACCTCAACCCCACACCCGTACTGAATCAACCCCAACCCCACACCCATACCGAATCAATACCAAACCCACACCGTACCGAATCAACCCCAACACCACACCCATACCGAATCAACCCCAACCCCGCCACCCGTACCGAATCAACCCCAACACCACACCCATACCAAATCAACCCCAATCCCACACACGTACCGAATCAACCCCAAACCCACACCCGTACCGAATCAACCCCAACCCCACACCCATACCGAATCAACCCCAACCCCACACCCATACCGTATCAACTCCAACCCCACTCCCGTACCGAATCAACCCCAACCCCACACCCATACCGAATCAACTCCAACCCCACACCCATACTGAATCAACTCCAACCCCACAGCCATACTGATTAAACCCCAATCCCACACAGGTACCGAATAAACTCCAAAACCGACACCCGTACCGAATCAACCCCAACCCCACACTTGTACCGAATGAACCCCAACCCTACACCCGTACCGAATCAACCCCAACCCCACACCCGTACCGAAACAACCCCAACCCCACACCCGTACCGAAACAACCCCAACCCCACACCCGTACCGAATCAACCCCAACCCCACACCCGTACCGAAACAACCCCAACCCCACACCCGTACCGAATCAACCCCAACCCCACACCCGTACCGAATCAAACCGAACACTGACACCCGTACCGAATCAACCAAAACCCCACACCCATACCGAATCAACTCCAACCCTGACACACATTCCGAATCAACCCAAACCCCACACCCGTACCAAATCAACCCCAAATCCACACCCGTACCGAATCAACCCCAACCCCACACCCATACCGAATCAACTACAACCCCGACACCCGTACCAAATCAACCCCAGCACCACACCCATACCGAATAAACCCCAATCCCACACCCATACCGAATATACCACAACCCCGACACCCGTACCGAATAAACCCCAATCCCACACACGTACCGAATCAACCCCAACCCCACACACGTACCGAATAAACCCCAACCCCACACACGTACCGAATAAAGCCCAACCCCACACACGTACCGAATCAACCCCAACCCCGACACCCGTACCGAGACAACCCCAACCCAAACACCCATACCGAACCAACCCCAAACCCACACACATACCGAATCAACCCCAACCCCGACACCCGTACCGAATCAACCCCAACACCACACCAATACTGAATAAACCCCAATCACGCACCCGTACCGAATAAACCACAAACCCGACACCCGTACTGAATCAACCCCAACACCACACCCATACCAAATCAACCCCAATCCCACACACGTACCGAATCAACCCCAACCCCACACACGTACCGAATAAACCCCAACCC